>NC_067493.1:17972337-17994837 GCF_947179515.1 Apodemus sylvaticus | reverse complement strand
GTCTCCTTCTCCCAAACACATCCTCAGGCTAGACCAGGTAGAATCCCAGCACTGGGGAGGCCGAGGCAGGAAGATCAGAAATTCCATGTCACCCTTGGCCACATAGAAAGTCTGTGAGCAGCCTGGGCTACATAAAGCCCTGCCTTAAAAACAAAACAGGAAAGACAGCTGGCGAATCTAGGAGACGAGGTTAGCCACTGTACTTGGGAGGTCACCTTGTCCCTCCCTGTGGCTCCACCGTCATGGGTGTGTTCCTAAGTTCTTTCTGAAGCACCAGGGAAGGAAGGACAAGGTTGGGAACTTTCCATCTGACTGCCTTTGTTTGTCTGGGGACAGTCTCAGCTCAGGGGGAGATGTGTCCCTTGAGTCATGCCCAAATTGGGCACTTTAGATTTTGATTTTACTCCTCCCTTGAAAATTTCATACTTTTATATAATTCGTTTTGGCTATATAACTGCCTGTTCTTAGGGCCCCCCCTCCCCACAAACCCCTTTCAACTTCACATCTTTATTTTGCAGCCCATTGAGACCAGTTGGTGTTGTCCTTACTGTGTGGATGCATTAAAGGCTAATGAGGGGTCCTGTATTTTGACATGTGCTCAAGCTCTAGTAGGTAAGGAAGATCTGACCTTCAGGAATCCTGGCTGCTCTTCCCCATGGTCAGACTGGGTCTGAGTTTAGAGAATCCTTAGGGAGAAGTTTCTTCTGCTGGTTGTATTGGGCTCCACTACTTACTAAGGCCAGTGGGTACTTACAGTCCAGTAGTCAGCTGTGTTGGCTCCCTGCTCGTAGAGAGGTGCTGGGGAACACAGATAGCTATTTCCTTTGTGTTAGGATGATGTGACTTTTTAGAACAGTTCTGTGTCTACTGAATGGGGCACTTCCTCCTGCAATTATTGTGTTGCAGGCTTACCCCCTAATGCTCCAGAATGTAGCTACAGTAGGAGAGAGGGTCTTTAAATAGACTAGAAGGTGAGATGTGGACACATTCAGAGCATCAGGAACCCTCAAAAGAAGAGAAGATGAGGGCTAGAGAGATGGTTCAGTGGGTAAGAGCACTGACTGCTTTCCCAAAGGTCCTGAGTTCAAATCCCAACAACCACATGGTGGCTCCCAACCATCCGTAATGAGATTTGACACCCTCTTCCGGTGTGTCTGAAGACAGCTACAGTGTGCTTTTATATAATAATGAATAAATCTTTGTACCGGAATGAGCAGGGACTGAACGAGCAAGGGTAATGGAGGAAGCGGGGCCAACCAGGGCAAGCAGAGGTCCTAAATTCAATCCTTAGCAACCACATGAAGGCTCACAACCATCTGTACAGCTACAGTACTCATATACATAAAATAAATTAATAGAGCTTTTAAAAATGTCAAATTATTTTTTTTAAAAAAAGGAGAAAAGATGAGGGTACAGAGTCAAAACAGACACGGGGGAGCTGGACGCCCCTGCTATCCCAGCACGGGGAAGACAGCGCCAGATTTAGAGGAGGAAAAGGATTTCTAGACCAGCCAGGGCTACACAGAGAAACAAAAGGAAACAAAACTCTGTTCTGGGAAAAAGCATCTATTGAAATAGATACTTGGGCCCTGTGAAACATTTTCTCCCACCCACAGACCATCCCTGTGTACTGGGGCCAACTTCCCACTACCAAATCAAATGGAGGCTAGACATTAGCTGTCCATCTCACCCCATGCTCCTCAGACCTGGGAACAGGACCTTTCCCCCAACAGTCTGAGGGGAGAGAGGAGTAACTAGGAGCTGCTTGTTGTGTACAGTTGTTCCTGATCCTGATCGAGTCTCCATTTGATGGCCAGTGTCTCGGTGGTCAGGGTTTCTATTCCTGGACAAGCATCAGACCAAGAAGCAAGATGGGAAGGAAAGGGTTTATCCAGCTTACACTCCCATACTGCTGTTCATCACCAAAGGAAGTCAGGACTGGAACTCAAACAGGTCAGGAAGCAGGAGCTGCTGCAGAGGCCATGGAGGGATGTTCCTTATTGGCTTGCTTCCCCTGGCTTGCTCAGCCTGCTCTCTTATAGAACCCAGGACTACCAGCCCAGGGATGGCTCCACCCACAAGGGGCCCTTCCCCCTTGATCACTAATTGGGAAAATGCCTCAGAGCTGGATCTCATGGAGGCATTTCCTCAACTGAAGCTTCTTTCTCTGTGATAACTCCAGCTTGTGTCAAGTTGACACGAAACCATCCAGTTACAGCCCATGACCAATGGTAAAATCATTGTCCGGATGGGCACTACAGAGATGGCCTTTAGCCAGATGCCCACAGCAGAGACACTGCCTTGGTCCCATTCTTCTGCTTTCCTTCTAAGCCGTATGTTGAAACTTTTTTATTGGTTCTTTGTGAATTTCACATCTTACACCCCAATCCCACTCATCTCCTCCTCCCCTCGAGCCCTCTCCCCTTGCAGCCTCCTCCCCCACAGAGAGAAGAAGCTCCCTCTGTGGGAGCTGTAGTGTGTCACGGTGTGTACCCAACATTGTACCTGCCCTTTTGACCACATTTCTCTGCTTGCAAATGCTCATCAAAATGATTCCTTGGTCTGGTACGAGGCCTCTAGCTTCTGCTAGTCTATCAATACTGAAACCTCACTGTGACACCTCTCAGATATTCTGTTGTTGCCCTATGCCGTGGAGATCCCTTAGTTCCGATCTATAGGACCAGCCCTGTCATGCATTCCAACATTCATTGATGGGTAGATATTGGGGTGAGCCAATTCAAAGCTCTGGTTCGCCTGAGAGGCATCTGAACCGCTCAGTTCCCAGGCTCTCCCACTTTCATGCCCTTGGGGTTGGCTCACTCCTGCAACCAGGGCCAGCTCTACCCTGTGGCCCAGGTGAGGTGCAGGGCCCACTCTGCTGAGTGTGACTGCTGGTGAGGGACAGAGACAGTTCTCCCACTCTCATGACCCTGTGCCAGCTCTCTCACCTGCCCTAGATGGCAAGGGATGAGGGAAGGAAGAAGGGTGTCTCTCCCTCCACCTCGCCACTACCCAGGAGACAAGAGGCAGGGTTGGCGCTTCTGTACTCGAGTCCTCAGGGCCTGCTTACCCAACCCCCACATTCAGGGCCAGCTCTGTTGTGCTACCCCAGGGAGGTGCAGGGCCAGCATCAGGTGAGGGGTAGGGCCGGCTCTCCTGCTCTTCGGACCCCAGAGCCAGATTTCCTCTCTGCCACTGGAGCAAGGGAGAAGGAGGGTATTGTATCTCTGTCTAATCCCTGCCACTGGATGGGAGGCCAGTGGTAGGACCAGATCTCCTACACTTGTATCCTTAGCCAGCTCACCCAAAACTCTGACAATTTGCAGGACCTGCTCTCTGGAGTAATACAGCTGGCTAGGGTGAGGTCAGCCACCACTCCCCACCCCCCGCCAGTCCCCTTCATACCTCCAGGGCCAGCTCAGGTGAGAGTTGGGGCCAGTTGTGCACAGCCCTTGAACATCAATATGTCCCCAGGAGGCAGCCCACATCAGGCATGTCTACCTGGCCTTTGGTGGTAACAGACCCACCCCCCCCCCACCCCGCTGCTGCAGGACCCCAGACCCAGATGTGACCCCTGGTGGCAGCACAGGTCAGGAGCTCGCCATGGTCTCTGGTGCCATCACTGGCTACACACATCAGGCTGTTCCTCACTACCCTCCAGTCTCCAGTTCTGCCTCTCTTCACTGTGCCCACATCCTTCTGTTTCTCTTTCTCTTCCATGTCTCTGCCACTTATTTCCTTCTTTTAGTGGTGCCATGGGTCGCTGAGTGTCTGGGGTCGTCTCAGGATTGCTCTGACCCACTCATGCAAGATGGTACCAGGTGGGGGTCATCTCGGGCAGGGTCTGTCCTTCCACCCAAGTCCTGTCCAGTGCTGGGCTAGTAGTCATCTCAGGCTAGCTCCCTGTCCAGGCCCCAGGGCACCAGTCATCTTGGGCTTGAACCTTGCTCTAGCCACCCAAGTGGCCCCTTGTGATAGGGTTGTCATGGTCCCAGAGGAGCTCTCCTAGTCCCCTGCTGGCTCCTCCTCCTGGGAGTTCTTCCAGGCCTGCCTGGTGCCAGAGTGGTGGCTATCTCAGGTTCACTTTATTCAGGGAGTGTTAGACTACTAATCTTTCAGATGTTCACAGGTCAGAACACCGAACACTCTCTGCTACCTATTACATACACGTGACATAGAAGCCATACTGCTACCTTTAAGGGCAGGGTCTGAACCATTTCCCCCAGCTTTTCCATTGACTATCAGATGATTTCTTTTCCTTGTTTCTTTTTCTTTTAAGTGTTGGTTTTTCGACACAGGCTTTCTCTGGTTAGCCCTGGCTATCCTGGAACTTGTTCTGTAGACCAAGTGGGCCTCAAACTCAGAGATCCATTCACATAGAGTTCTCAACCCTGGGACCCTTCAGGCATCTAGGCAGGGGTAACAATTTAGGAGTCCTTATCCAAAGGCCATAAACTAGAGCAGGACTAACCTCTCCTTGGCACACCCACCGCTCTCTGGAAGCAGCAGTGATTGGTTTCCTGAGAAGCCATGTATAGGGCTGGGTGCAGGGTTTGCCCTGTTGAGTGGTCATCCGTGTTGTACATGGTGTCTCAATTGTGCTCTGACTTCCACACAGTCACCATGACATGTGTGTTCTTCTACAGAATAATAACAATATGCTAAAGAATAAATACTTTTAATTATGGTGGCAGCTTTACTACTTGTTGTTATTTGGGGTTTTGCTACGTAGCCCAAGGTCACCTCAAACTCTTTACCCTCCTGTCTCTGACTCCCCAGTGCTGACATTACAGGGGGGATTTCACTCCTAAAGCAATCATAAATTTCAGTGTTGAGAGGGTTTAGCGCCTTGGACACATTTCGGAGCCTTAGAGTTCCTGAGACCACTTGGGAAGGGCTCCGGCCATTTCTGCGGCATACTCCAGATCCATGTCTTTTACAAAAAGATTGTTATTTTATGTGCAAAGGTGTTTTTCCTGTGTGCATGTCTGTATGTCTGTGCACCATGGAGACACTTGGTACCTGGAGAAGGCTGAAAACAGCAACAGAACCCCCTGGAACCGCAGTTACAGGTGGCTGTGAGTCCCCATGTGGATGCTGGAAATTGAACCCAGATCCTCTGAAAGAGCAGCCAGTGCTCTTAACCACTGAGCCATCTCGGGAGCATCTCTCAATCTAAGACTTAATCCTTCTTTCTAACAGCTGTGAGACTTGGGATCCACAGATGAGGGGCGGAGCACAGAGGCTGAGGGGGGCGGGGCACAGAGGCTGAGGGGGCGGGGCACGGAGGCTGAGGGGGGTGGGGAACAGAGGCTGAGGGGGCGGGGCATAGAGGCTGGGGCGGGGCACAGAGGCTGAGGGGGCGGGGCACAGAGGCTGAGGGGCGGGGCACATAGGCCAAGGGGGCGGGGCATAGAGGCTGAGGGGGGCGGGGCACAGAGGCTGAGGGGAGCGGGGCACAGAGGCTGAAGGACTCTCGGCCTCATTCCAGGTCCATGTTCTCAAATGTTTCGAATATTGCATCTGGGGCTTGGGTGTGTTCAGTGGTGCATTGTGTACAAGACCTGGCCTCCATTTCTGGCACTACACAATACAAATTTTAAAAAAATAATCGAAAGTAACTCTGTAAGCCACACACAGTCTGGGTGCCCATTCAGCTTCATAAGCTCAGAAGACCCTGGCATCATGCCCCTTGACTACACAGGAACTAAGGCTAGTAGCTACAAAATAATTTAAAATAAAATAATATCATCCAGTGATAGTGGTCCCTGCATTCGTAGCCCGTGAGTAGTCAGGCTGGAAGGGAGTTGAGAATTTGAGACTAGCCTGGCCTACATGGTAAGCTCTGGTCTCAAAAATTCAAGCACAAACTCAATCAATGAATAAGTCAAACACTTGCTAGGCCTGATAGGTTATGCATGCAATCCCGGCTAGAGGCCTGTGGGCTCCAAGGCTTGCCTGGGCTCCACACTGAGACCCTGTCTCAAAACGAAAGAAAACAAACTTTTTAAACTATAATAAAGCAGCAAATAATTTTTCCTTGTGTTGAGCACAGGGGTCATAACCTCTTTTCTTTCTTCCTTTTTACTGTAAAATATTATAATCATAAAAACATTTTATTTTACTTTTTAAGACAATGTTTCACTGTGTTGCCCTGGCTGGCCTTGAACTCAGAAATCTGCCTGCCTCTGCCTTCCAATTCACAATTTCTTATTTAATGTCTGCAAATCTGACTTTGGGAACAAAATATCAAGAAAATCATCTTCTCTTATAAAAAACAGCAGGGAATGAAAATCCAGCCGGTGGCAATGACATTGGCTTGCATCTGTTTGTCCTGGAACGTTTTGAGACAAGGTCCCTCTGCGCAGCTCTGGCTGACTCTAAAGAACTCAGGTTCACCACCAAGCCTCAATCCTCCTCTTCCCTTTCTTCCTCCTCCTCCTCCTCTTCTTCCTCAGTGCTGCGATTATAGGTGTGTGCACCACCCTGGCTCTCAATTCACACAGTGTTGTTATTATTATACTTGTAACACTGGCAAACATTGGTAGCTCTGTGTGTAGTAATGGCCTTCTAAGCCATTTTATCCGATGCCTGTTATCTTTGCAATACCGAGGATCAAACCCAAGGTCTTGTGTGTGCTAAGCAAGTAGCCACTGAGCCATCATTGAGCCACATACACAGCCCCAGCGTCCCTTAATATTAATACCATCCTGGCCGAGCGGTGGTGGTACATGTTTTTAATCCCAGCACTCAGGAGGCAGAGACCAGCAGATCTCTGTGTTTGAGGACAGCCTGTTGATACAGAGTGTGTTCCAGGATGGGCAGGGCTGCTCTGAGAAACCCTGTCTTGGAAAACCAAGATGTGTGCGTGTGTGCATGCGTGTGTGTGTGTGTGTGTGTGTGTGTGTGTGTGTAAATCCATCCCACATATAACAGTGCAAGAGAATTCCAGTTAGAATTACGTCGCTTAATTCAAGGCCCTCTGGTGACCAGTCAATGTCCTGGTAATCTCTGCATACACTAAACTATCCCCCATGATGTATCTTCATAACCCTGGCCCAGTGTATCAAGCTTAATATGACATCTGCTAAATAACAGAAACCCCCTTTCCCTCAAGAATCTTTTAATTAAAATGTTAATTTGGCTATGCATAATTTATCTTAAGTCTAGCCCAGAACGAAGGGTGCTAACTTAAACAGCGGTTGGAAATTCTTTCATCAACTTAAGGCATTTGGGAGCTATGGGAGATTCTTCAGAGAATGAAGCTGTCAGGTATTGTATGTGTAAATAAACCGTTTAGCTCACTGGCAGAATCCTAGCCCTGTAGGACTAGAAAAGCATTCTGGGTATTGGCATGCAAATGAGTGTGTCAACAGCGGTTCAAGTGTACCTTGGGGTGGTAAACAAGCTGATTGTCATGGGAAATGTAGTCGGCTTGCCCTGTTTGAAACTGTTACAAATCCCTTGTTTGGTTAGATCTCTGAAAGTTGAATTTGTGAATTCAATAATGCGGCTTAATACCACGCTCCCAGCCACACTGTCTTTGGACGCCTGACAGGGTTGTGTGGGCCTTTACCGAGGGACAAGCAGGCATGCCCAATTAGGTTTGGAATGTACAGAGGGCCTGAAGGAAACACAAACAGAGGGCTCAAGTGAGTCGAGGGCTACAATTAGGAAGTGGCCGGGGGTGGGGGGTGGGGGGCAGGCAGTTCTGTGTCCCACTGTGGGTCGGTCTCCACCTTGCGGGTCCTACGCACTTCCGCAAATGTTCTGTCCTTGCTCTGCCCGAAATGCCCAGCTCCTCCGCTGCCAGCCAGCCCTCAGCCCCTTAGGAGAGGTCTCCTTCTTCCTGAACGTCCCAGGCAGAGCTGATTCTTCATCCCTGGGGTTCTGTCCTGTCTGTTCCCCTCTAACCTGTGTTTATTTGTGCAGACTGGAAGCTTACCGCGGTGACCTCTAAGATGCTGCCGCCGCCTGTCTTGAGATCTAATGGTGCTGCAGACAGGACGCTGAACCTTCCCCAGACCCAAGACTTGGGCGTGTTGGGGGCACTTGTGAAGGATGCCATGTGTTCTCAGCTCATGTCCTTGGTACCCGGAGGAAGACATCAAGAACCGACTGATCTCTGGTCCTCTCTTACTTATCCCCTCTTCTACCTCTATGTATTTTTGGATCTCAGTGATCATAATTACAAATAAAAACAGCTTCAGGAGTCAAACCGTGCTGGTGCATGCCTTTAACCCAGCACTCAAGAGTCAGAGGCAGGCAGATCTCTTCGAGGAGAGTTCGAGGCCAGCCTGGTGTACTGGGTGAGTTCAAGAACAGCCAGGGCTACACCGAGAAATCCTGAATCAAAAAACAAAACAAAACACCAAAAAACAAAAACAAACAAACAACAACAACAACAACAATGTAAGGGAGGAAAGACTTCTCTGGCTCAGGAATGAATAAACAGAGACAGAAGACAAGTCAAGGGTCAGGTATGGAACCCTCAAAGACCTGACCTACCCTATCCTTCCATAGCTGAGAACCCCCCAAAGCACCACACACACACACACACACACTGGTCAGGAAGCACTTCAAAGGAACCAAGTCACTTTATAGTCAAAGCACATTGCACATCCTATTTATAAAATGCCTCTGAAGCTTCCTCGCTGCCTGGAGTGATCAGGACCCCCAGTACCACCTCCACACTGCACTTCATAAGATACCTTCCCCCCTCCCAGACTAACCCTGCTGCTTTGTTTGTTTGTCTGTTTGTTTCCTTTTTTGACTTGTTTGTTGTTTGCTGTTTTGAGATCATCTCCTGTATCCCAGGCTGGCTTTGAACTCAATATTCAGTGGAGAGTAACCCTGAACTTCTGATCCCCTGTCTCCACTGAGTGTTCGGGTCACAGGGGTCCACCGCCATGCCCAGTTTATCTGATGCTGTTGAAAATTCTCAGCCAGACTTCTTGTTTTCTTTTTGAAACGGTTTCTCTGTGTAGCCCTGGCTGTCTTGGAAGTCCCTGTGTAGACCAGGCTAGGCTGGCCTTGAATCACAGGCCCCTGCTGGGATTGAAGAAGTGTACCGCTACTGCTAGGTAAAACCCTCCTATTCTAAGAGCCCTTTGGGGTTTTGTTTGTTGACTTGTTGGTAGGTTTGGTTTGGTTTGAGACAGGGTCTCCTGTATCGTAGGCTGGCCTTGAACTTCTGATCCTCCTGCCTCTACTTGCCTGGTGCTAGAATCTCAAGTGTGAGCCACCATGCCTGATTTTATGCACTGCTGGGAATCAAACCCAGAGCTTTGTGCAAGCTAAATGAGTTCTCTACTCACTAAGCTATGTCCCTAACACCTTTCCTGTTTCGCTTTGTTAATATTCATTGTGTATATTCATTGTACACAGACTTGTGCTACATAGAAAGACATTCCCAGAGCACTGCGTATCTGTACTGTGTGCAGGTGGCCCTGTAGCTCGCCGATACTGTTAGTCCCAAGATCCCCTTGTCAGGGTCACTTCTGCTTCCGGGTCATACACACGGAAATGCTGTTATATGTCTATGTAAGCACTAGGAACCAAAAAAATGACAGATAACGGTATTTATTTTTCTGAGACTGCCTTACTTGGAGTACCATGATTTTCTCAGCGGTATCCATTTTCTTAAAAGCAATGCAATTTAATTGCTTGTCTGTGGGTGAAAAAAATTTTTCCACTGTGTATATGAGATGTTTTCCCCATCCATTCCCCTGTTGCTGGACGCCTAGACTGGCTCCACAATTTATGCATCATGGAAAGTTCTGCAGCGAACACTGGTATGACGCGAGCGCACAGGAAACACCGATGTATGCGCATGCGCGTTGGGCGCCGTGTAAAAGCCCAGGAATGGAATGGCTGAGTCATAAGGAAAATCTATTTTATTAGCGTTGTTCTGCTTTTTGTTTTGTTTTTAATTTTATGCGTATGAATGTTTTGCCTAAATGTATATCCCTGCAGTAACCAGGTAGCTGGTGCCCACGGGGGATCAGAAGAGTGTCCCAGATCCCTTGGAATAGATGGTTTTGAGCTAAACTTGGGTCCTCTCTGGCAAAAGCAGCCAGTGCTTCAACCACTGAGCTATCTCTCCAGCTCCAGTAAATCTTGTGTTCGAGTGCCTGTGTGTATGTATCTAAAATGAAACTCTATGCTGATTTCTGTAGTGGGTAAACTGGTTTTATTCTTCAGCTTGTTTTGCTATTTGATTTAGAATTCACATTTACTTCCCTACCCCCCCCCCAACTTCCTTTCCTCCTGCTCCTCCTGCACCTCCTCCTCTTCCTCCCCCCCTTCCTCCTCTTTTTCTTCCTTTCCTCTCTCCTCCTCCTCATGGGGACCAAACCCTGAAGCGCAGTTAACACAACTGGTGCCGTATCCTTAAAGAAGACTGACTTCCAAGAAACTATCACTTGCCAATAGCCCCTCAGCTAGGAACGAGGCTCTGTGCCCAGTTCCCCTCCCCTTGTCAGGATTTTGGCCTAGCTTGAGCTTGTACAGGTGGAGTCAAGTTGTTTTTTTTTTTTTTTTAAATTAAAGATTTTATTTATTTTATGTATATGAGTATACTGTAACCGGCTTCAGACATACCAAAAGAGGGCATCAGATCCCATTACAGATGGCTGTGAGCCACCATGTGGTTACTGGGATTTGAACTCAGGACCTGTGGAAGAGCAGTCAGTGCTCTTAACCAGTGAGCCAACCTTCCAGCCCCAGAGTCAAGTTCTTAAGAGAAGAGGGGATTAGAAAATGCCTGGAAGGGCATGCAGGGTACCTGCAGAGGACACATTAGCCATCTACAGGCCAAGGAGAAAGGCCTTGGAAAAGGATCAGAAGTATCAGCTCTACTAGTGTGGCCATGCAGTTCTCAGAACGGAGACACGCCCCCAGTCTGTGGTGGCAGCTGCCGTTGGCTGACACACCAGCGCATGTGGTATCTGCTCTCAGGAGAAGCCCGGAGGCAGAACTTCCTCTGCCAGACACAGGGATCCCCAGATCCAGAAAATCTGGCACTCTCACACAGATACACATGCAGGCAAAACACCAATGCACATAAAAACAAAAATAAGCTAGAGAGAGAGAGAGAGAGAGAGAGAGAGAGGAAGAGAGAGGGGGAGAGAGAGAGAGAGAGGAGAGAGAACACACTTAGATTTTGTTGTATGTAATTTAAAACATTCTGGATGGGGATGGAGAACTGATTGGTGGTTAAGATCACTTGCTGCCCTTCCAGAGGGCACAGATTTGGCTCCAGCTCCCATATCAGGTGACTCACATACACACACACACACACATACACACACACACCTGTAACTCCAGCCCTAAGGAATCCCATATGTTCTTCCCGTCTCTGAGATTAACAGCAGACTCTCTCTCTCTCTCTCTCTCTCTCTCTCTCTCTCTCTCTCTCTCTCTCTCTCTCTCTCTTACATACATACACACACACACACACACACACACACAAAATCAATATAAAAAGTAATCATGAAAAATTAGATCTCCTGGGCACAAGTCAACCTCTCGCCCGTAGCTGGGACTCCAGATACTGGGTGCCGCCATGCCTAGCTGTAGATTTTGAGAATAAAAGCCATTAGAATAAAAATCTATTATTGGCTAATTCTTAACAGAAGCAAGATCGTCTGATGCATGTTTTTAAAGGCTCATTCAGGATGCTGGGGGGACAGAGTCCGGGGAAAGAGGCCAAGGGAAGCTTGCTATAGTGCAGGGCCAAGCAGCTGGCAGCTGGACCAGGGAGGAGCTATAAAGGCAACAGAGTGGGTAAAGCCACCACTGCTGTGTTGGGGTGTGTCAGGATGGGAGCAGGGGCTTGGGTAAGTGGGAGAACCTTGGCCTGTACTGCCATTTATGGCCTGCCTATCTGAGATGGAGACACCTGCGAAGGCAGAGGTCCCAAAGGGGAAAGATATCACTTGAGGGTACTAACTGGGCCCTGCTATGTTGACGATGTTGCCGTGTTACTTTTTGGGGGACACATGAACAACTCCTCTGCACCCCAGATAAGAAATTGTTGACAGAGCAAAAACATTGTTCCACCTTCACGCAGCTCAGTGGACCAGTAAGGGCTTGTTTGTGTTTGTGTCTTTGTTTTTGGCATCTATCACTAGTAACTCAGTGAACAGGCGAGGTTTGGGGGATCCCTCACAGGAACATGGAAGGGAAGCTTCTCATGGGAGTTTACTGACTCAAAAGGAGCCGTATTACTGAAAATCCCAGCCAACAGGCTAGAGAGATGGCTCAGTGGTTAAGAGCAGTGACTGCTCTTCTAGAGGTCCCGAGTTCGATTCCCAGCACCCACATGGTGGCTCACAACTATCTATAATGAGAGCCAATGCCCTCTTCTGATGTGTCTGAAGACAGCTCCAGTGTACTCATATGCATAAAATAAATAAATCTTTAGCCGGGCGGTGGTGGCGCACGCCTGTAATCCCAGCACTCTGGGAGGCAGAGGCAGGCGGATTTCTGAGTTCGAGGCCAGCCTGGTCTACAGAGTGAGTTCCAGGACAGCCAGAGCTACACAGAGAAACCCTGTCTCGAAAAAACCAAATCCAAAAAAACCAAAATAAATAAATAAATAATAAATCTTTTTTTAAAAAGGAAGGAAAAAGAAAGAAAGAAAGGGGAGAGAGAGAGAGAGAGAGAGAGGAAATCCCACCCAGCATGAGCAAGCATTCCAATGGGGTGCATTCCTGAGACGCCCCCCCCTCCCTATGAATAAATTGCAGGCACCTGGGCCAGCTAGAGCACCTGCTCTTTGCAGTAATTGTCACTGCTCCTATAACCTTGAGGAAGAAGAGCTTTGTGAATCTTGTAACTTTCAGAACTTCCAGAACATCGGTTCTCAGCCTTTGGGTTATAACCCCCTTGGCAAACGTCCATCTCCAATTTTTTTTTTTTTACATTACTATTCATTAGCAGTAGCAAAATTACAGATATGTAGTAGTAGCAACAACGATAAATTTATGGCTGGGGATCACCACAACAGGAACTGTATTAAAGGGTTGCAGCATTAGGAAGGCTGAGAACCACTGATCTAGAGCCTTGTAAATTGCATGAATATCCCTCCATGCTCTGGGAGAGAACACCCCGATTCCCCCACAGTGGTTGCTGCAAAGATGCCCAGGCAGTGGTGGCACACACCTTTAATCAGAGCACTTGGGAGGTAGAGGCAGGGGTATTTCTTGAGTTCAAGACCAGCCTGGTCTACAGAGTGAGTTCCAGGACAGTCAGGGCTATACAGAGAAACCTTGTCTTCAAAAAAAACAAAAACAAAAACAAAACAACAAAAAAAGATGCCATTAGAGTCAGTGTGGGGAGGAACTGGCAACTGGCATAGGCATTCAGAGTTTTGTAGGCCGGAAAAAGACGGCAACAGGAACCAAGACAAGGAGGGAACCCCAGGAGCGGTAATACGGCAGGAGAGATATCCATTCATGGTTTACAAAGATGAAGCCCCCCTCTTGCCACAGTCTCCAGCTCTAACGCATCCCTCAAACATTTCTGAGTCCACTGGGCACAGTCCGACGTCTCCAGAAACAGCAAGAAGCAGCAGGAAGTCTTCCTGGACAGAAGAGAAGCCACTGATCAGAGAAGCCATGCCTGCAGGACAGTGGGGCAGCAGACCTATCCCAGAGCTCTGCTGGACGGAGCCTTACCTGAGCCCAGGTGATGAGTTAGAAAGGAGGGGCACCGAGATTGGCGAATACCCAGAAGGCAACAAGGGGTTGACATGTTCAGAGGAGAACACGGTGTGTAAGAGAGGCAGGTGTGTAAGAGTGGGTGTCTCCTGAGGCCTACAAGAAACACACACACACACATACACACACACACACACACACACACACACACACACACACACGAGGAGAGAGAGAGAGAGAGAGAGAGAGAGAGAGAGAGACAGGGAGAGGGACAGGGAGAGGGAGAGGGACAGGGAGAGGGACAGGGAGAGGGACAGGGAGAGGGAGAGGGAGAGAGAGAGAGAGAGAGAGAGAGAGAGAGACACGGGGGGGGGGGGAGAGGAAGGGAGAGGGAGAGGGAAGGGGAGGGAGAGGGGGAGGGGAAGGGGGAGAGGGGGGAGAGGGGGAGGGGGAGGGGGAGGGGGGGGGGGGAGAGGGAGAGGGATTAAGCCAAGAGTGACAAGACCATGGGGACACTAGAAAAGTCACTAACTGGAAAACAGCTTGGTCTTCCCCTCCCCGTCTCTACCTTCCTTTGCCTTGTGGGACAGACAGCCCTTAGCTGGGCCTTTTGAAAACCCTCATCCCCAGACCCTGGGCTCTCTCTCACTTCCCGTATTATTGTCAGTCTGAAGCCTTCAAAGCAACCCAAGGTGAGAGCCAACCAGCCAGCCAGCCAGCCAGCCAGCAAGCCTCTGAAAGACAGTGACTCACCAGGCCTTGTCCATCTCCAACTCCATGGCAGAAGACAGGCCCAAGCCACCCCTTACTGGAACCCAAATTCCAGGGCAACAGGTGATCAACACAAGAAATTCGGTAATTCATTTGTTTTAGATGATAGCCATTGGGAGGGGGCGTCCCAGGCTCTGAGAGGAGAGATGCAAGGCTGTGTGGACTAGTGGGATGTGTTCTCAGTGGGGTTCCACGTTGTGGTGTGGGGAGGGGGAAGGCTTCCTTGGAGGAGGAAGGCAGTGTCATGTAGGATGAGCGCAGGGTGGAAGGGTATCCCCTGGGGGGGGGAGACAAAGCTGTGTGAGGTGATGGGAGGATGCTCTCAAAGGAGGGACAGAGGGACAGAAGGACACAGTGCTATATGTGGAGATTGAGAGTATTGCAGCTTTTAGGGCTCAGCCTTATTGGGTTGGTGGTATCTTAGGGTACAAATATGTTGCAATGACAGAAAGGATTCTACATATAGGAGGAAGTCAGTGTGCATGCCCAAAGCTGGCTCACAAGGAGTTTCATCCCTCCCCTAACCACGCGAATTCCATATCTAGCATTCCTCTCAAGAAACAGAGTTCCCACTGTGGTCCGGCTGCCCAGAGAGAAAATCCAACATGGCGGCAACCCATCATGGCACTCACGTCAGCATCTCTGGAAGATGAAATGAGTTCTCCCCTCCTCTTGTCTCCTGAAAGCTCCCAATCTCTCTCCTGTACTTGGCTCCCTCACGCAGGCCTTGGTTCATATCCTCCTTGAGTTCCTTGAGCATGTTTACAATTGCTGTTTGGAAATCCTTTGTCCTGCGCATTAGCTGAGCTGCTTTTTTCAGCTCGGAGTCCTTGTTTCTGGGGGAGACAAATCATCTTGGTCATTCATATCGCTTGGGGTTGTGTGATTGGTCCTAGGCATCTGGATTTAGGCCACTGGTAGTGTTTCTAGGTGTGGATGTCTGGTCTCCCCTGTGTTGAATGGTTGTTTGAATTTTTGTCAAGTTGTATACCTGCTGAACGGGGCTTGGTGCTCACTCTTGGGACCACTCTGAATTGGTGTTTGAATGGAGTGTCAGAAGTGGCACCGGCTTGACTAGGAATAGGTGCAACTTCTGAGCCTAAGGGCAACTTTCTGGGGCTGGAGAGATGGCTCAGTGGTTCTGAGTGCACTGGCTCCTCCTCCAGAGGACCTGAGTTCAATTCCCATCATCCACAGGGAAGCTCACACCTGTCTGTAACTCCAGTTCCAGGGCTTCTGACCCCCCTCACAGACATACATGCAGGCAAAACACAGTGTCCATAAAAATAAAGTTTTGTATATGTATATATACATATTATATATGCATATTATATATTATATGTGTTTGTATATATATGTTACATGCATGTATATTATACATGTATGTATACATGCATGTATATTATATGTGTGTTTGTATATCATATGTATACATATATGTATATTATACATGTGTATATTATGTGTTATGTATAGTTGTAATAATTAAATGCACACATACGTATACATATAAAACTTTCTGTAGACTTTTCTAAATCTCTGACTATCACAGTCTCACTGGGTTTTACGGTGGTCCTGGAGTTACGGGTTGGAGCCCCTGGCATGCCAGCGCTGGGCAGAGTAGTCGATGGAGCAACTGATAGGCAAGCAGGGAAGGGGATACATTAGGCAACCTGGCCGTAGCTCCCGGGGGAACTCCAGGCTGCCCAGTGCAGAACTGGGGTGGCAGGTGAGCTAACTGCTAGGCCGGTGGACAGGAAAGTGGATCTCCGTCCTGCAGACAGGAAATCTCCTCACTAGGCCCTTGCTTCTAGAAACCAGTGGGATTTAGAAGCATTGACTTGGAGGTGGTGGTGGAGTGGTGGGGAGCAGCAACTAGAGGGGCGGGGAGGCAGATCTCTGTGAGTTCAAGGCCAGCCTGGTCTATAGAGCAAGTTCCAGGAGAGCCAGGGCTACACAGAGAAACCCTGTCTTAAAAACAACAGCAGACAAGAAATACTGGTGCAGTTCAGTAGTACCCTTTCTTAAACCCAACCTAGCTTCTTACAGATGAATTCTAAACTCCTTCCTGCATCCTCGAGCCTGCCTTACCCACCCCTGACTGAGGCCATCGCTTCAGAGCCCCCTCCCCACCTTCCCTGTGTCACCTCAGCCACATGGTATCCCAGCTCTGTCTACACTCAAGGCCTTTGCCCATTTGCCTTAGTTTCCTTTTCGTTTTTTTGTTTGTTTGTTTTTGTTTTTGTTTTTGTTTTTTTTGGAGACAGGGTTTCTCTGTGTAGCCCTGGCTGTCCTGGAACTCACTCTGTAGACCAGGCTGGCCTCGAACTCAGAAATCCGCCTGCCTCTGCCTCCCAGAGTGCTGGGATTACAGGCGTGTGCCACCACCGCCCGGCTAAAATTTATTATTATTATTATTATTATTATTATTATTATTATTATTATTATTATATGTGTAAGTATACTCTAGCTGTCTTCAGACACCAGAAGAGGGTGTCAGCTCCCGTTACCGATGGTTGTGAGCCACCATGTGGTTGCCGGGATTTGAACTCAGGACCTCTGGAAGAGCATTCGGTGCTCTTAACCACTGAGCCATCTCCCCAGCCCCTCTTAGTTTGCTTTTCCATCGCTTTGATCACCCGCCATGACCAAAAGCACCTCAGGGTGGAAAGGGCTTGTTTAGGTTATGTGTGTCAACTGTAGTTTATAACTGAGGGACATCAAGGCAAGAAAGCACGCAGGGCAGGGGCCTAGATGAAGAAACTGAAGGGAGGCCATGGAGACATGCTCCTTACTGGCTTATTCCTCATAGCATGCTCGGTTTGCTTCATCACACAACCGACGGCCACCTGCCTATGTGCAGTGCCGCCCATAGTGGGCTGGGCCCTCCCACACTTACCAATCATCGACCAAGATGACAGACTTGCCTGTGGGCCAAGCTGATGGATGCATTTTCTCAACTGAGAAATGAGAAATGCTCTTTCCAAACGGCAGCTTGTATCAAGTTGACCAAAAAAACCTAACCAGAGCCCATGTTGTTCTCTCTGCCTAGAACTTTCTTCCTGGCTTTCCTTCTGGACACCTTTTCTTACTCTCAGTTCCCAGTTAACACGTTACCTCCTCTCCCAGAATCCATTGCTACTAAATGGACAATATAAACCCCATTTGTCTCCATTTAAGGACCAGGCTTGATTTAAAATAAATAAATAAATAAATAAATAAATAAATAAATAAATAAATAAATAAATAAATAAAATTAAAAAGGCCATAAGGGAGCAGCTCCAGGAATAAGTCCAGAAATTAGGTTATAAGACAACTCACAGAAGAGACTGTTAAATCCAGAACAAGATCATAAAATCCCCTCCCAAAGAACAGCCTGGGGATAACCACAAAAATGGGGAACTATCTTATCTCAAAATGGGCTATCAGTTCTGGGTAGCCGCCCTATCTCATCCTATGGTTAAATGTTCATGGTAGGAATGCAGACCACTGACCACCTGTGACCCCCCCCAGCACCCACCAATGATGTTGTAGATTACCTAATCCCTTTAGGGAGTACCCCACCCCCCAATACTGGACCTGTGTGCTGTTGTCTGAGGTCGCCATTTTGAAGAATGGTTGACCCCTACATGCTGGATGTTTCTGCAGAATAAACGCTCTTTGTCTTTGCATACTATCTGAGTCTGGAGTCTTCCTTCAGACCCTTACACTCCCTAAATAACCTCCTCTATCTCTGTTGTGTATTGCTGCGTTAGGCAGACCTTTTCATGAGTTCTTCCTTCTGTAGCTTGGCAGTGCAGATGTGAGAGTGTTATCTGAAGTGAGCAGGAACACAGGACCTTAGTGTAGCTGGGATGAAGGCGTTAGGACATGGTGCCATCATATGACTGTAAAACACGGTCCTTGACTACAGCACTGTGAAGCAGGCAGACCTTTGAGACTCATCGGCGTGTCTATAACAACCAACCAAGACACTGGGGACAGCTCCACATGATGTAGCTCCTTCTGCCCTGCTTCCCTTTTTCCTCCTTGCCGTGTGCACACCAGACACAGCACTGCTCGGGGGAAAGAGGGAAGGTCAGAGAGTTGCTTTGGAAAATGCCTTCTTGTTAATAGTTGGGCCAAAGCCTCCTGTGACTAAGCTGTTCTTCCTGTGAGTGGTCCTGTCTCAGGCCAACCCACAGGGCTGGAGCCAAACATCCCAACCTGGTGTGGTCCCTGCCAGAATCTAAGGTATTCCTTCTCAAATGAGGGAATACCCCCACCCCAGCTGTGATCAGAAGAGAAGCCTGCGTAGTCTGTAGTCACAAGTGGGAAGTGAGAAAAACTTAGGAAAGCAAGGTGATAGTGGGAACATTGGCAGAGTTGGGAAGAGAGGGCACAGGAGATCATTCCTCCTGTAGCCAAGTCAGAGGAGATTTAAGTTTGTTGTCAAGGGTCAAATCTTGAAGGCCCTTCACAGGCCCAAGTAGTGAAAGCTTGGTCTCTGGGTAGCACAGTCAGTAGGTCCTGGAATGCAGGCTGGAGAGATGGCTCAGTGGTTAAGAGGACTGACTACTCTTCAAGAGGTCCTGAGTTCAAGTCCCAGCAACCACATGGTGGCTCACAACAATGTGTAATGGGATCTGATGCCCTCTTCTGGTGTGTCTGAAGACAGCTACAGTGTACTCATCATATATATATAATAAATAAATAAAATCTAAAATAAATAAATAAATGGTCCTAGCACCTTTGCAAGGTCCTCAGGTCCCTGGAGACATGCCCTAGAAAGGAACTGTGGAACCTGGCCTTCATCCTTCCCTTTTACTTCTTGGCTATGAGGTGAGTAGCTTCCTCTGACACACATTCTTCACCCTGACACATAGCATGCACACCAGAGGGCGAAGGTCTGAGTTCTCCCACCTCAGGTTGGCACCTCCAGAGCTGTCGGCTAAATAAACCTTTACCTCTCAGATAAATTATCTTGAGTAGTATTTATTTATTTATTTATTTATTATTTATTTTTACATTTTAAGTAAAAAACCAAAATTGTGGTGCTGGAGAGATGGCTCAGCAGTTAAGAACACTGTCTGCTCTTCCAGAGGTCCTGAGTTCAGTTCCCAGCAATCACATGGTGGGCACCATCTATAATCATGCCCTCTTTTGGTATGTCTGAGGCCAACAATGGTATACTCACATACATAAAAATAAATAAAATCTTTAAACACAAAACAAAAAAATTGTGTGTATGTGTGTGGGAGCCTGTGCAGTTAAGTGTCAGTGCCTGTGGAAGCCAGAAGCACCAGGTCCCCTAGAGCTAGAGTTACAGGCTGTTGTGAGTCACAGGCTGTTGTGAGTCGGTGAGATGGAGACTGGGCGTGAAGCTGGGCCCTCCTCTAAGAGAGCAGCATACACTCTTAGTCACTGAGTTACTTCTCCGGCCCTGGAGATTTTTGTCTTTAAGTTATAAGTGTATGAATGTTTTACCTGAATGTATGTATGTGCATTGTGTGTGTGTGGTACCCATGGAGGCCAGAAGAGGGCACTGTATACCTCTGGAACTAGAGTTAAGGCCAGTTGTAAGTCACTGAGTGGGTGCTAGAAACCAATCGGGAGACCTCTTCAAAAAAAAATAAATGATCTAAACCATTGATCCCCCTCTCAGGCCCCTCTTAACGTTTTGGTTCGTTTGTTTGTTTGTTTGTTTTCTTTTTCATCTTTTTTTTGGTGGCAGGATCTTGCTACAAATGGAACTAACTTGGAACTACCAATCCTCCAGCCACAGCCTCCTGAATGCTGGGATTGCAAGCGTGCACCCTCATGCCCAGACTGGATCGCTACACTTGGCAGGAGTGTCAAAGGTAATCTTTGCTATGGAAAACTGTGCAATGTGCAAAGCATGGGACACATATAACTTTCTCCTACGGCTTTAGAATGTTCTTGAGGAAAGACTTACCTGGGATATGGCCTGAGTTTGGTGAGGAAGATCTTGATTCTGGGGACTGTCTCACCGCAGAGCTGATCTCTGTGGCAGGAGACGTGGCTAAAGGTCACAGAACCCAGTCAGGAGACCAAGAGTGTCAGAGGAGTGGGTCCTCAGATGGATAGTGGTATGATCGGCCAGGTAGCTCTCCAACAGTGGAAACAGAGGCCAAATAGCAGACACCATTCCTGGGATAAGTCTATAAGATGACGACGTGTTAGATTCCACTCAGAATACAGGGAAGATACCCAAAGGGTAAGGGAGGTGGTAAGGTTGGGCATTTCGTGAGACCATGGAGGAGGAAGAGAAGCCAGAGAGGCAGTAGCCATGGTTTTCCAAAGGAAACTGATGCTTTTCAAGCCAGCATAGGTAGGAATGTCAGTACCAAAAAAATGACCATCGAACCAAATCATCATGGTCAAATTAAAGCAAGCAATTTATTAGAGAACAGTTTGTATCCCAGTACAAGGGCAGCTGCCGTCTAAGGTGGATTCAAGAGGTGATTGGATGTGAGGAAGATAAGGTTTTTATAGCTTGGGTAGGGGGTTTGGAGATGGAGGATTTGGAGGGCAGAATAGGTGGGGTCCCAGGAGCGGGACATAAGTAGAGCAAGTTGGTCCTTCCTGAAACAGACATGACTGAACACGGGCATAGCAAGGTAGTCATAGAGTCACAGGCAGCTAGAGCATTTTGGACCGAAGGTAGGGTTCTGAGATGCTTATAAACAACTTTTTGAAACAGAGACATGATCGCCATCCCTGGAACAGGCAGTACAGAGAAGACTTTGTAGTAACGGGACAGGTGGGGCATAGCCCAATCCTCCAGAAACAGATTTAACCGTAAACAGGAACGAACCAAGTTTGTCTTTACTTAGTCTTAAAAGATGGCTTTCAAGCCCAGAATGGAGGCAAGCTCTTTCTTCAGGAAACAAAGTAGCCAAATCCAGAACTGCATCCGGAGGAAGTCAGGTAAAATAGTCAGGGTTTCTATTACTGCAGCAAAAAAAAAAAAAAAAAAAAAAAAAAAAAAAAAAAAAAAAAAAAAAAAACGCGATCAAAAAGCAAGTTGGGGAGGAAAGGTGTAAAATGAATTATAGAATTATAAGTGTAATCAGAGAATTTTTCTGCCGACTGTATTTCTGTACCTTTGCCAGTTCTCAATAACCACATAGAGAAAAGGAGATTTATTTCAAGCTGCACCTCACTATCTGGGCAGTTAAATGATCCACCCAACTCCCTATGCTAATCTGGCTACCTCTCAGCCAAATTCCCATGATACTTACATTTTATTATTTCTTTGGCTCCTTTATGCTTTTTTTTTAAAAAAAGATTTATTTTTATGTATATGAGTACAACACTATAGCTGTCTTCAGACACACCAGAAGAGGGATCCCATTACAGATGGTTGTGAGCCACCATGTGGTTGCTGGGATTTGAACTCAGAACCTCTGCAAGAGCAGTCAGTGCTCTTAACTACTGAGTCATCTCTCCAGCCCTGGTTTGGCTCCTTAGACCTCAGGTGTGTTCCTTCCCATGGTGTCTCCTCTCCACGCGGCCCCAATTCCTACCACTCCTCCCCACCCCCCTCTCCTCCCCGATGGCTGGCAGAAGTTCCACCCTATTCTTTCTTCTGCCCAGCCATTTGTTGACAAGGCAAAGAATAAATGGTAAGAATTGTTTATACAAACTTGAGATGGATCCCTGACATAAACACCACAGTACCATGTCTGAATTAAAACAAGTTACAAAGGCAGAGAAACCAGCATTTGAAAAATACAAGGACAACCTTAACACAGTCCACAAAAAGCATTATGCTTACAGAAAGAATGTATTTGGCTTGCACTTCCAGATCACAATCCATCTTTGGAGGAAGTCAGGACAGGAACTCAAACAGGGCAGGAACCTGGAGGCGGGAGCTGATGCAGAAGCCACAGAGGGGATGCTCCTTACTGGTGCATATCCCGTGGCTTGCTCAGCCTGCTTTCTTATAGAACGCAGGACGCCCACCCAGAGACACACCACCCACAATGGTCTGGGCCCTCCCGCACTGATCACCAATTGAGAAAATGCCTTACAGCTGGATCTCCTGGAGGCATTTTCTCAA
>NC_067493.1:17937337-17967337 GCF_947179515.1 Apodemus sylvaticus | reverse complement strand
CAGCCTCTGGCTGGTGGCTTGGATGAATGGCTTCCTTTGAAGTATGTTATGTCTCATCTGGTAAGTGTAATCCAGCATCAAAGGTCCTCAGGCCCTGGGATGCAAAACTGTTTACTCTCCACTTCGCCATATTCAGAAAGGATAGCCTTTATTTCTCCCGGCCTCATGGAAAAGATGCAGAATAGAGCCAGAGAAGCCAGCCCTGAGTTGGCTTTAAAAGGCTGAGCTGAGAGAGGGGGCAGTTTGCCTGGCAAAACCCAAATGTGGACGTGCATGGGTCACTGGGTAGGAGCGATGATTGTGAAGAGCCATCCAGTCACGAAATCCATCTCGACAGTGTGAGCTGATCAATTGTGACCTTGGAGCGGCGACATTTATCAGCCTGAGAGCCATGAACTTAGTTCTGTTCGTTTTCCTTGAACCTGACGCTACGCTTTGGGGACTGAAGCCACACACACACACACACACACACACACACACTCCATGGCAGATGAGCAGGACACCCTCAAAAGGCGTATCAGAGATTGGGTTTCCTTTGTTGGCAAGTAGAACAGCCAGTATATGTAGGTTTAACCCTTCAATCCTGTGGGCCTGGAGACCCCAGCAGAGGGGGAGGGGCTGTCAGTGGGCCTGAGCTGAACGTGGTGCTTTTTCTAACTTATCCACCCAACAAAGTTATGGCAGCTCCCAGCTGGAAGGAGTCGGACCCATCTCTCCACGCTATGATTGGAGACAAGAAGTCCATTTTGGCTAATCTCAACTTTTCCACCATTAAATCTGCACCTGCAATGTCAGGGGGTCACCAAATAATAAAATGTGGCATCTTTGAAACTGCTCAGTCACGTGAAAAAGGGCTGTAATTGAGTATATTCATTCTCTGAGACCCCATCAGAGACCCACAGCTCCTGGCTGGGGGGGGGGGGGAGGGGAGGGGAAGGAGGAGAAGAGCCCAGAGCAAGCCAGGCCCCATGGGAAGGGACCTCAGGAGCAACAGAAGCGGTCCCCTGCTTCTGAAATTTGAGACTAAAAATAAATAAATATCCTGGTCCTCTCTCTCCACCCGCGCTCACACAGCCAGGCTGGCCTGCGGCCTTTGTGAGCAGTTTGACCTGGTAAACTCGCTTGGCTGGCATCAAATGGTTTGGCTTTGACCGATCCCATTTAAATATGTGAATTAGTCATGAAGCAGACGCAGCTTGGTGAGCGGGGATAAACTGCTGGACCCCATTGAAGGAGGAGGCAGAGAAAAGGAAGAAGGCTTTGGGCCTTCTCGGTTGGGTGCAGAGGTTAGAGGCACCCTGATTCTCTCGCTCACACACCTAGCCTCAACTTGGGCCGAGGAGGACACACCTTCCCCAGCCATAGTGGAGGGCAACAAGGTACAGGCCACTGGGCACTACTACTTTACATCCTTTTCTGGTCCCCCCACGGATGAAGAAAGGAAAGGGTCCTTAGGAGGCCTCGATGGAGAGACTGCCCAAGATGCCGTAGGTGGCCACTGACTTTCACAGGAGATGGAGACAGACAGAATTCATAAATACAACCTACTTAAGTTAGCAGGGCCTTTAAGTGGATGCTACTGTGGCAAGAGCCAACCTGGGGCTTCTATAGATTTCAGTGTAGGGGCCCACGCTCCCATGATTCCCGCCCATGAGAGGAAAACAGACTGGTGTGTTGGTCACCCCCAACACACATACATACACATGCATGCTCCATTGGACAAAGGTTCACAGCTGTGTGATGAAGAAGGAAGCCCTGGGAGTGGAGTGGACTTCAGGAGAAGCTACTAAGTCCCCTCAGAAAGAAAAGATTCCCTGCTATCTCTGGTTCCTTACAGATGTGTTTACCACACGCATGTCCCAGGGTGTCACCCACTAGTGCCAAACAAGTTTGTCTTTTAGCCCAGCTGCTTACTGAGGCTAGAACTGTGTGGCAGGTGGTCCCCGACAGGACAATGTCATCAGGCCTGCCGGTTAAACCTCACCTCTGTTTTCAGTTTGGGCATTTTGCATACCCCTCTGTCTTGATCAGCTACTCTAAGCCATAGTTTCTCACCACCAGTGATGACTCGCCAAATGATGACTGCTGAAGAGTGGTTAGGCGAGGGTGAGTTGACTGTCTTCATCTGCAGCATGCGGGGAGTGAGTCAAAACGGGGTAGAAAGTAAAATACCAATTCCTGTGTTGCTGGGAGGAAAGGCTTCAGGGCAGAGTTCCAGGCAGGGCGGGAGCAAGGCTTTGCTCACAGGCCCCAAAGCTTGGGAGAAGTCCAGCTTCGGGGTACCCAGCAGCTCTCTGCGGGCGTTGGCAGCTTTACCCTGGGTTTGTGGGTTCACTGGCAGGCACTTTATACCGTAGCTGGAGCGGTGCCTGGAAGCGGCTTCGGAACGGTGAAGTCGCAGCGCCCCCTGCCGGTGCACGATCGCAATAGAGACCTGAGCTGGGACCAGAGAGTAAACGGGTTCCACAGGGCGAGCAAGATTGCTAGGCTAGCACAGGGCCTGGACTTTGTCTGGAAGTGAGCAGTCTAAGCTGCGTCCTCTGTTCCCCCCACTCCCCCACGTCACGTTTACCTACGTATGCTTAAAGTGAGGCCCAAGGGCCCGCAAAGAGCAGAAGGCAATCTTTGGCGCTGGCTGCAGATTAATGTAAAACCACAGTTTTAAGGTTAAGTTACCCGTACGTAGTAAAACTGCCAGTTTGGGCTCAAATGAGTCTCATACATTCAACAGTCTCCTTAGGATAAAGCTGATCAGCAGTTTTCCCATAACAATCCTATGGATAAGTTAAAACAAGAAATTCTCCAGATCCATCTACCAAGGGCAAACACTCAACTACCCATAACCCACACTCAGCTTGTGGGCGTGTCCAGTTACTCTGAGCTCAGAGGACCTGCTCGCTGCCTTGGCTTCTTCTGATGCCTTCAATTGTTACCAAGCAGGTGTGTATACCACTTCCCATCAGCCTGCCTGCCTCTCTGTTACCCTCACAGTGACCCCAAAGATCCTTAACAAAATCCATCAGGCTAAATTAATGACTAAAAGCTTTTTAAAAGAGATTTTGTGAGCGGGGCTGGAGGGAGTGGGACCTGAGCAGGCAGGAAAAAAAATTATTTTATTGTGTGTGTGTGTGTGTGTGTGTGTGTTTTACCTGCAGCACCCATAAAAGTCAGAAGTCATTGGGTCCCTTGGAACTATAGTCACAGAAGATTGTGAACCACCACCATGAGTGCTGGGAACTAAACCCCGGTCCTCTACAAGAGCAGCCAGTGCTCGAACCGCTGAGCCATCTCTCTATAATCCAGATTAGAAGTTTCTTTACTCAGGAATCTGAGGCTGAAGGATTTCAAATTCCAAGTCTGTGAGAAGAAGCATAGAGTGGGGTTGAGGCGAGCCTCGGAGACTTACTGAGACCCCGACTCAAAATTTAAAAACTCAGCCAGGCGGTGGTGGCGCACGCCTGTAATCCCAGCACTCTGGGAGGCAGAGGCAGAGGCAGGCGGATTTCTGAGTTCGAGGCCAGCCTGGTCTACAGAGTGCGTTCCAGGTCAGCCAGGGCTACAGTGAGAAACCCAGTTTCAAAACAACAACAATAACAAAACAAACAAAAGAAAAAGAAGAGAAAGAGGAAATTTTAGTTTCTTTTTAAAGGGACAGAAAAGAAAAATCATCAATGGAAGACTGTATTTGTTTGTGTGTATGTGTGTGTGTGTGTGTGTGTGTGTGTGTATGTGTGTGTGTGTGAGAGAGAGAGAGAGAGACAGAAAGAGACAGAGACAGAGAGAGACAGAGACGCAGGGAGAGATACAGAGAGCGAGCTAGGGCAGAGACCAGAGAGGACAACGGTAGAATTGGCTGAGCTGTGTACCAGCTGGCCTGCAAGTTTCCACGGATTCTCTCATCTCCAATGACCACCTCTTGGTAGGAGAGCTGAGGTTACAGATCAGCAGCACCCTGGCTGGCCTACAACTCACAGATGCTGGGATTAAAGGCATGCCCTACGCACATGATCCCGTATCCAATGCTTCCTGAGGGTTGACGGTAGGCTTTCAGGCCTGTAAAGATGGCTTCCTTCCTTCCTTTCTTCCTTCCTTCTTTCCTCCCTTCCTTCCTCCCTCCCTCCCTCCCCCCTCTCTTAAACCTGCTAAGCTGACACCTGCCAGAAAGTTTTATCGATTTGTTTATTTTATAAAAATTTCCCTTACCTAGGCAAGAGAACAGATAGGCCAATCCTTTTTCCTTCTAAAGATAGATTTTGCAGTTGATCAGGAAAGTAGACAGGGTCATGGGGGGGTCTCAGCAGTCCTCAGGCCACCAAGACCCACAGTACACAGAGGGTGCTTCTGGTTGGGCCGTGCTCAGTAAGGCAACACCTTTTTGGCCAGGCTTGCAGACTCGATTGTGCCTGAGGACAGGGTTTTGAGTCTGCTTCTCAGTTAAAATTCTGGAGAAAGGCGCTCCCCACACCCCCATGCAACTTGTCATTTCTCTTTCTACACTGCCTGAAAGGACTGGGGATATGGAGCTGACAAGAACAGTCTCCCACAGCAGAGAAAACGGAGACCAACACTTGCATTCTGTTTTTAAAACAACCATGCTGGGATGGATTGATTAAGTCAATGGATATTGGGACAGCTCAGGGCAGGGAGCCTGCCAGGCAGCCTGGGGTCATGGGTTGTATTTCCTGCATATCAAACAAACAAGAAGAAACTTCCTGTGTACCCAAGGCTGACCTTGAACTGGTCATTTTCCCACTCTAGTCTCCTGAGGACTACTGGCCTGTTCTGTCACCCTGCTGGGAAAACAGTTTTGAAAGTAAACTACCTCCTCACACTATAGTGTTGATGGAACATATGGTGAGATTTGTTATGGTTGCAATTCCCTTCAGTGCCCTGGGGCTGACCTCCAACTGGAGCACAGCAGAAAGTCCATGTTCCCCCAAAAGACAGCAGGGTGTGTTCTCAGACTTCCTTTGTAATCTATAAGAAGTAATCCCTGAAGGAAAAATAGAGAAAATTCCATCATTTCATTTGTTACATGCTGTCAGTATTTTTTTTTTCTGTGTTATTTTCCAAACTCTTAAACTAATATATCCAAAAGAACAGGAAGTGGACAGACGGCCCAGCAGTTTAGGGTACCTGATGGTCTTGCAGAAAACCCAGGTTGGTTCCCAGCAACCACATGGTATAGCTCACAACCATGTGTAACTCCCGGTCTAGGGGATTCAGTGACCTCTTCTGGCCTCTTCAGGAACTGCATACACACGTTGCACATGAATACATGCAGGTAAAACTCTAATACATGTAGGATAAAAATAAATAAATCTTTTTTTAAAAATCAGCACATCGTATGGGTCTATTTTGAAGCAGTGTCTCACTCTGTAGTGCAGGCAGACCTGGAACTCTTAATTCTCCTGTCTCAGCTCCTTGCCTCAAGAGGGGACATCACAGCTGGTCCTTCCACATCATTTTAGCTCAAGTGCTGGAATTTTTCTTTGCTTCTATCTAATAGCTAAAGCCTGTTTTGATCAGGATATTTGCACAGTATCCTCACTTGACCAGAGACTCCTTCTAAATTCTTTTTTTTAAAATGTATTTATTGTTATATGTAAGTACACTGTAGCTATCTTCAGCCACACCAGAAGAGGGCATCAGATCTCATTACGGATGGTTGTGAGCCACCATGTGGTTGCTGGGATTTGAACTCAGGACCTTCGGAAGAGCAGTAGGTGCTCTTAACTGCTGAGCTATCTCACCAGTCCTACCAGAGACACCTTCAAAGCAGAAAGTGCATTTGACTAGTCTTGGTGATGGCCAGCCAGCATCTAGTGCAGTTCCTGGCAAACAGTAGGTATTTTATAACTACTTCATGAGTAAAGGCACGGATAGATGAATTTAAAAACTAGGGATTTAGCTTTTTGAGGGCAGGAGGAGTCATCAACAATCTTATCCAGATGTGAACACTGTAACCAGTGTGGCAAGACATACCTATGGCCGCAGTCGTGGCGTGACTGTTGTGTGGGTGACTTTCTGAAGCAGAAATACATAACTGGCATTATAAATCTGGCCCCAGAACCCATGGCTGGGGAGCTTACGGGACCCAAGAGTGAACCTATTGCTGTTATTTTGTTAAATGGTCTAGCATCATATCACCTCCAAATTCGTGTCTCTACCCCACAACTTTCAGATTTCATCAGAGAAGTTTTAAGAAAGCACATGACAGACAATGCTGCCAGGACTGGTTTTGGCCGGCCACCAGAACTAGACAACACACGCTCCATTTTTAGAACTGGAGAGGATTGCAAAACTTCCAGTATGCCAGAAGATGTTACTCGGGCCACTGGGAGAGGAAGGTCATTGGTTAGCTTACCTATCTGTGAGCCCTGAGTGGTTTCTACTGACCCGCCAGGAGGATGTGCCCATTGGTGCCACAGTGACACGGCTGTTATGGGGGTAACCAATCATTTTCTGAGTAGACTTGCAGTCTGCTGCACAGGAGGAAACTCGTGTCTGGTGCTATAAAATTGGTTGAAACCCTGTAGCCAGGAAGATCCTAAGCTCTAGTAGGGACGCCACTATTGCCGTTTTGCTATGTGGCAGCGCTGCGCCTGTTAAATTACCTACACATATTTTCCCGCCCATAGGTTAGTACTGCTCCCAGCTTAGATCAGCGAGGCTTCTTTTTGCAGTGGGTAAGCAACGCAGGAAGCAGCGTCCAAGTGTTGATCGTGAGTGCCCGGTGAGTGCTCAGTCCCAGATGGGCTATCCTGGGCTCAGGCCACACACTAAGGAGCAAGCAGAAGTAAGAAAGGACAGACTGGAAGAAGGGTGGGGTTTGTCACTGTGCTCCTGATGCTCCTGTAGCTATGGTGACTGATACCTGACTCCACAGGACTGAGCCTATCAACATCGTTTTAGGGGGCGGGAGCTCATGAGGCCCCGCCCTTTCCTGAGGAATCATTGGCAGCTACTGTTTTCTTTTTTCTTTTTTTTTTCTAATTTTTTTTAAGTTTATTTTCTAAATTCTTTGTTTACATTCCAAATGTTTTCCCCTTTCCTGGTTCCCCCCTCCCTATATGTCCCATAGGCCCTCTTCTCTCCACCCATTCTCCAATCACCCCCTTCCTTTTTCTCTGTCCTGGTACTCCCCTACAATGCTGGATCAAGCCTATCCAGGATCAGGGCCCTCTCCTTACTTCTTCATGGGAGTCATTTGATATGCTGTGTCTTGGGTATTCAGAGCTTCTGGGCTAATTAATATCCACTTATCAGTGAATGCATTCCATGTGTATTCTCTTGTGATTGGGTTACCTCAGTTAGGATGATATTTTCCAGTTCCAACCATTTGCTTAAAATTTTCATGAATTCGTTGTTTTTTATTGCTGAGTAGTATTCCATTGTGTAAATATACCACATTTTCTGTATCCATTCCTCCATTGAGAGACATCTGGGTTCTTTCCAGCTTCTGGCTATTATAAATAAGGCTGCAGCTACTGTTTTCTGAGGGCAGAGAGGCATTCTTCTTCAGTGTTGTAGTCAGTGGTATGTTGCCCACGCCTCTGTAAGTAGCTCCTCATCCATTCTCACGTAAGTAGCAACCCTGACTGAAATCCTGGGGATGGAGTCGTGGCAGGGGTTAGGAGCCCTGGCTGCTCTTGCAGAGAGCCCACGTTCAATTCTCAGACCTGACAGGGTGACTCATTCTCCTATAACTCCAGTTCCCGGAGACGTGATGCCCACTTCTGGCGCTTGGCATGCAGGTGGTTCACAGACATCGATGCAGCTCCTCCACTCCGTAGCCATTGACTCTAAAGAGCCAAACGTGGTATGCACGGCAGTCAGCCATGGGCATGCTAAACTAGCCTTCTCCTGTCCATCCTAGCACACACCTACTAAACCAAAACTTTTTGAAGAGGAGTTAGTTTAAGAGGCAAGGGGGTGTGGTTCATCATCAGTACCAGATCCTATGCCTCACTCACACCCAAAAGTGAAATCAGAGTTTTAGCATGCCTGCTTGGGGAGGGGGCGGGGATCTGGTTCAGCACCAGGTGGGGCACAAACTGAGAGTCTTCTACAGACTCCATCTCCTTCCCTGGCTGTCCCTGAGTCACAAGGGCAGCAGCTTGGTTAGTCACACCGTGACCTTACTCGCCACTGGCTAACCTGTGCTTCAGGCTGCCTTGTAAGAAGTATTAGGACCGGCTGACTCACCCCAAGAACTTTGAAACTTGAAGATATAAGGTGGTGCCAACCCTCACTGTACTTGACGGCACACCACAGCGCTCTCTGAGGAAGTCTTGGTCACAGCTTCACTGCCCACATGTCTGCCTTCTGTGACCTAAGTGACTGACCCCCAAAGCTCCTTGCTATATGAGAATCACAAAGCAAAGCATTTCTTCCATACCATCTCTTCCTGGGATCTGCCCAGAACCTAGTGTTGAATTTAATGCTATGGCATGTCCCCGTGGACCTTAAACGCTCCCCAACGTATCGAGCAGCAGTCAGCACACCACGCCTTTACCAGGCGGCCAAAAGTCTCAGCGGGGCCAATGGCTTTTATCCTGCAGATACCGAATTTCACATCTATCAATATTATCAGCTGGAATGTTGTCGTTTTTATAAATGAGAACTGACTGGCCATAAATCATTCTCTGAGCAAATCATTGTCAGGAGAAAGTGGCCATTCGGTTTACAAGCTAGCCTATCCAGCTCCAGGCGTGCCTAGTCCCTTGGCCAGAAAATCTGACAGGGAGAGAGAGAGCTCTCCTGTTCATTGATCCTCCTGAAGAACACACAGGGACGGAGGCAATCGCCAGCAGTTCCTAGCCTTGGCCTGTGATTTCCTCAATGTTCAGAGTCACAGGATGGAAGCTACTCACGGCTCAGGCCATGGTTCTCACCCTTCCTAAGGCCGTGACCCTTTAACATGCATCTTAATGTTGTGGTGACCCCAACCATACATTATTTTTCTTTATTGCTACTTCATAACTGCAATTTTGCTCTTGTTGTGAACCTTAATGTAAATTCCTATGTTTTCCAATGGTGTGGGGGGAGGGGTCCTCTGGTTTAGACTCTGAAAACATGCAGGATGTGTTGCCATGGACTCTTTCCATACCCCTCTAACAGCCCCCTCCCCAACCCCATAGCAAACATATCCCTGGGATATAGTTCGACTTTTTCAAGTTGAGATGAAATTTCATGACTGAAAAAAATACAGATCCAACTGTTGAGTACTTAGTATGGGTAAACCACTAGGATGTCTGTGCAATCCCTGGTTTAAGATGTTACTGGGAGCTAGAGAGATGGGTCAGAGGTTAAGAACACGGGCAGCTCATGCAGAGGTCCTGGGTTCAATTCCCGGCACCCATATGATGCCTCAAAATCTCCTGTAACTCTAGTTTCAGGGGATCTGATGATCCAGGGCTGTCAAGGGCTGGAGAGATGGCTCATAAGAACACTTGGGCTGGACAGTGGTGGCACACGCCTTTAATCCCAGCACTTTGGAGGCAGAGGCAGGCAGATATCTGAGTTTGAGGCCAATCTGATCTACAGAGTGAGTTCCAGGACAGCCAGGGCTACACAGAGAAACCCTGTCTTGAAAAACCAAAACCAAACAAACAAAAATAAACCCTTGGGACTCTCACAGAGGACATGGGTTCAGTTCCTAAGACCTAAGTGGTAACCAACAACCAACTATAACTTCAGTTCTAGGGGAATCTGATGCCTTCTTTCAGCCTGCTTGGACACTGCATGCTTATAGTATACATACATACAGACAGACAAATACTCAGATACACAAAATCACAGTAAATAAATCTTTTTCTAAAGATCATTGTGTTGGTTTGAATAGGAATGGCCCCATAGACTTGTGTTTGAATGTCTGGCCCTAATAGGTGTGGCCTTGTTGGAGGAAGTATGTCACTGTTCAGGTGACTTTTAAGGTCTCCTATGCTTATGCTATGCCCGGTGTAGCATACAGTCTCCTTCTTCTGCCTGTGGATCAAGATGTAGAACTTTCAGCTCCTTCTCCAGCACCATTATCTGCCTGGACACCACCATGTTTCCCATCATAGTGGTAATGGACTGAACCCCTGAAACTGAAATCCAGCCCCAAATTAAATGGTGTCCTTTATAAGAGTTGCAGTGGTCTTGAGGTCTCTTTACAGCCTGAAACCCTAACTAAGACAAGGATATTATTGATGGAAAGCTGAAAGACAGGCAACGAACCTGCCCAGGCCTCTGTGTCAGAACCCCAGATGACAAACTTCACATGTGTGGTTTCAGAGTCTAGGCCTTTATAGCCAAAGGCGAGACTCCAAGATCCTCCGTTTATGGGCGTTAGGCCAACAGCACCGCCTCCATCTTTCTTTTAAGGAACAATGAGAGTGAACAAAGACGAGTTAGCCCAGGACATATTCCCAACTTTGCAGGACATCAAGCTTCGCATGTGTCAAAGATCGCCTGCAGTCCTTACCATTATTGTTATATTATTATTTTGCAATATTGAGAGGAAAACTCAGAGCCTCATGTGGGTTGAGGCCTTGATCAACCACAGTTTTCCTTTTGTTTGTTTTCTTCTTCTTCTTCTTCTTGTTCCTCTTCCCCTTCCCCCCTCTTCTTCCTCTTCCTCCTCCTCCTCCTCCTCCTCCTCCTCCTCCTCCTCCTCCTCCTCCTCCTCCTCCTCCTCCTCTTCTTCTTCTTCTTCTTCTTCTTCTTCTTCTTCTTCTTCTTCTTCTTCTTCTTCTTCCTCTCTCTCTCTCTCTCTCTCTCTCTCTCTCTCTCTCTCTCTCTCTCTCTCTCTCCAGGGTTTCTTAGTGTAGCCCTGGCTGTCCTGGAACTTGCTCTGCAGACCAGGCTAGCCTTGAACTCAGAGGTTCAGCTGTCTCTGCCTTCCAAGTGCTGGAACTAAAGGTGTGCACCACCACTCCACCACTGCCCGGCTTTTCAATCTCAGTTTCCTGATTCAGTGGGTCTGGCGGGAGCCTTAGACTGAGCATTCTCTAGATGCTCCCAGGAGATGCTCGTGCTGATTCGTGGACCACGTGTTGAGCAACACTGAATGCCACAGTTCAGATTCATCCCTGGGCAGACCTGACCGTCCCACTCCACCGCTCCCATGCTTTCTCCTGGGTCCAGGCTCGCTGGGGACTGTCCTCACTACCCAGGCCTTTGCCTGAAGAGAATTGCCAGTCATTTTCTTCCATTACTCTGTCTAAGTGGGGCAGAGAGACATGAAACATGAGGAACAATCCCATCACAATCAAGTTGGGAATGGCGGCTTTCCAAGCAGCAGTCTCTCTTGGGAGCCGACCCTTACTGCGTTACCCTCCATGGGGACTGCTATTTCTTCTCCCTTCATATCCGAGGCAACTGAACCCAAGTCTCCTTAGGCTCCTGTGGCTTTAAGAAAAACAACAGTCGCCAGGCAGTGGTGGCGCACGCACGCCTGCAATCCCAGCACTCTGGGAGGCAGAGGCAGGCGGATTTCTGAATTTGAGGCCAGCCTGGTCTACAGAGTGAGCTCCAGGATAGCCAGGGCTATACACAGAAACCCTGTCTCAAAAAAACCAAGTCAAAAAAAAAAAAAGGAAGAAAGAAAGAAAAAGAAAAAGAAAAACAATAGTCGCACACAAGGAAAGGACATCATTAAGATGAGAGCTCTGGTGGGCAGGTGCTGTGCTGTCTAGGAGAAATACAGAGTCAAAGGCTGGTTCCCCTCCTCGGCCATTCGCCCTTTACCCGAGTCTTGCATCAGCTCCCACAGTCTGGCTTTGGGAAGGAGCCTGAGCCGTTATGAGTCTTGACTCTCATTTCATCTCTCCCTTCCCCCAAGTCACCCCACTTGGTCCTCAAAGCACCCTTTCTTTTCCATGGTCTCTGCCAACCTGTGGGAGGGTAAGATTTGCTGCTGCTGCTGCTGCGGCTGCGAATAGATCCTTGGGTAGTGTCCAGCTCAGAGCTGCCACACCCCAGGCTGCTATGGACAGTAGAACGCGTGCCTGTTGATGAGCCGCGCACGTGCCTGTTGACTGTGTACAGGACTAGATCATAGGGTATACATGGGCAGCTATCTCAGCGTCTGGCAAAGCGGTTCTATTGGTTATATCCACGGTTCACCAACCTGGCACGCTCTGCCATCCTCACTGTGTCCTTCTGATGGGTGGTCAGGGGTATGACGGCATCGCTTCCTCTATGTGTTCTCTGGTGATTACGTTGAGTGTCTTCTTTATACGTTTAATGACAATTTGAATACGCTTTCTTGTTTAAGGTGTTTTCCTAATTTCTTGATTCTGAATGAATTTTAGTTTCTTTCTTCCTTTCCTTCAGATTTATTTCTTGTTCTCCCTCCCCCCTCTCTCCTCTCATGGTTATGTTCAGCCTGGACTCCATCCCCTGCCTGCTTGGACTCCTCCCCCTGCCTGCTGGGACTCCACCCCCTGCCTGCTTGGACTCCTCCCCCTGCCTGCTTGAACTCCTCCCCCTGCCTGCTTGGACTCCACCCCCTGCCTGCTTCCTTCCTTATATCACGATAACAATTTTTTCCATACTTTAGGAGTGATCATGTCCTCCTTTTGTTTCATGTTTTCATTCAAACGTACCTCAGATTTTTCCAAGGCAGCCCCACCAGAGCATCCTGTGTCACAGATACATACTTTGCCTCTTTAGCATGGAAGACATGGAGCCCAGAACCGTCAAACTGTGTCCTGCATCAGAACTTTGACCACATTGACTCCTTCCTGACCTAATCATTCTCTGCCCGCCTCGTATTTACTCCCTTGTGTTGGTGGAGTGATGGCCCCTTTAAGGGAAGAAGTTACTAGATATTCATTTGGGGGAGGGAGGAGCCACGCACAGTGCCTTTAGTCCCTACATGCACGCCTTCTGTCTCCATTTCTATAAAGTCTAAGAGGCAAACTCAATAGCACACATTTGTAGCTCCCTATCACTAAAAGCTTCTTAAATGTGTGGGGTACATTTCGGCATTAGCGCCCAGATCCCTCGCCACCTATAGCACGCATAGCCACTGGCCTCAAGGTCACTCGGATGCCCACAGCTATGTCCGGGTCACAGACTTACCCTCCACCCTTTCTCCCCACTTGGCCTCTTTGAGATCTCTCCAGTGTGTTCTGGGATAAGCCACATCTCCTCAAGGCTCTGGGTTCAACCCCAGTGCACGTCCTGACTAAAAACAAGCAAAGAGGAAGAAAAAAGAGAGATGGTTCTTTGGGTCACAAGCCATGAAAAGGTAGCCTCACCAGCTGTGGTGGGTTGAGATAAGATCTCACTCTGCAGCCCAGGCTGGTCTGGAATTCACCACCTTGCCTTGTTGAGCCTTCAGGTGATTGCAGTGTGAACTGATACATCATCGACAAGTACCTGAGATCCCTGGATCAGGTCAGCCCACCCTGTCCTTCCTGAGTTCTTCTTCCACGGCGACCTGGTTAGAGATAAGATAGCTGTGTCAAATATTTGCCGCAGAGTAAGAGAAGCAAACAGATTCTGGAAGTGAGGGTATTCTGAAACAAAACCTGCTCTGTGTGTGTGTGTGTTATATGTGTTTATGTGTGTATATACATCAATACATATATATAATATACATACACATATATACAGCATTCATTAGTTGGGGCACTGACAGCCTACTGAAACTTTAAGAATATTGGCTTGTAAAAAGGCTTCCTGGGGACTTTGGAAGGTTGTTGGCTATGTTTTAAAGAAAATGGTGGTGGTTGGGTATTAGAAACAAGAAGAAAAGTCGTCCTACCATAACAGGGCAGAAAGGCTAACCAAACAACAAAATTTTGTCCATGGAGAGCAGAAAACAGCGACAGATCAGATGGTCTGCTTAGGAGGAATCCAGGCAGTGTCCTCAGGACTAACAGGTTTCCTTAACTATAGGTGATGAGACAGAACTACCTCTGGGTGGTGTTAACACATACCTTACCAGGTCTACAGAGTAAGTTCCAGGAAAGCCAGAGCTATACACAAAGTCCTCATCTCAAAGCAAGAAAGGAAGCAAGCAAACACACACACACACACACACATACACACACACACAAGAGTGGGCACTACTACTGCCCAACTAATTTTTTTAATTTTTAATTTTTTGGGAAAGGGGTGTGAGATAGAATCTCTTTACATAACCCTGGCGGTCTTAGAACTTGTTATGAAGACCAAGCTGTCCTTGAACTCACAGAGCGCTGTCTTTGATTTTTAGTACTAGGATTAAAAGAGTATATACTACTACACCCGGCTAAAATTTGAATTTTAAAAAAAAAAGATTTATTTATTTTTTATTTTATGTGCATTGGTATTTTGCCATATGACTGTCTGTGTGAAGGTGTCAGATCCCCTGGAACTGGAGTTACAGACGGCCATGTGGGTACTGGGAATTGAAACCAGCAACTCTGGAAGTACAGCCAGTGCTCTTAACCACTGATCCATCTCCCCAGCCCTGCAAAATTTTAATTAAAAAAAAAAAGAAAATTTTAAAAATGTTTAAAAGAAAAGCTATAACATTACTCTTAAATCAGCATGGCCAGTCAACCTTCCCGGTGTCAAGCAAATCCGAATCCCAACTGAAGGGCCTGCACATCTTGGGCATTAAATCACTTGCCAGAACAGATGAAAACAGAATTTACCAAAATAAAAAGAACAAAATATGTCCTGAGACTGGTGAAATGTTATAAAAACAGGTTTTAGAAGCCAGGTCAAGAAAATAGATAGGTTTTTCAGTGTCCTAGGAGAAAGCTCCTGTAACTGTCTGTGGCCCTGCTGAGTGCTGTCAGAAGACACTCCCTGGATGTATTTAATTCTTCTTAAAAGACAACACCATTCAGTTAGTGTTGGTTCCCTGACACTGACCAGCCTGGACAGGTAGCCACTGCAGGAGGCTCGAGTCAGTGGGGACTGAATTCAGAGGGAAGAAAACAAATCATTGCTAAGAAGAGGGAAGAAAACAAATCATTGCTAAGAACTGTGCTATTTGCTGACCAGACTTCCTCCGGGCGGGACTTATTCCAATCATTCTAGACATCTCTGCCTCCAGCTCTCAGGGCCGAGGCAAACCGTTTAAGTCCCCCAGCTTCCGGGTCTGCTTGATTCCAATACACAACCTAAGAGAGGCTTCCTTCCACAATGGAGAAAACTGGGCTTCAGGGGCGTAAAGGTTTGGTCCCGGAGACCAAAAGACAAGGATTGCGGCCTGGGGGGACACACGACCCCCCAGTCTTGGGTAATGCTGGGAGCCAACACGGAGTATCTCAGGGCTGGGAGGTTTCTCCCAGGCATAAGACAGGTGTAACATCCGAGGTTTCCACCAGCGAGCTGGCAGGCTTGGACCAGGAAGCTGACGACAGACAGCCAGGTTCTTTTGTCCGTCGTTCCGGGTGTGGACCCGGAAACTGCTGGGGCTGAACTGCTTGCTGTCAGACGTTCCATCTGGTCATTGCCTCTAGGTGGGCGACTTCCTCCATAGGTCGCCAAAGTGCATCTTTGGTTGGGAATCCTCAAGTTACTCTGTGGTCTTCCAGGCTCTCCACCCTAGAGCATTCCAGTGAGGAAGCAAATCTCTCCACAGCTGGCTTCTCTTGCCCTGGTTGGCCATCACGCTCTTGTATCCTCTAGGGCCTTTTATCTTTGCCCAGTTTTCTCCAAGGAGTCCTGGTAGTCCCCCTTCATCTCTCCCCGTCCGTCCATACGTCTGCACTGCCCTCTGCCCCCTTCTGATGGGCTCCATTGCTCCACACTGCTTCTCTCTTTGCCTGCTGAGCGCGATCTCAGAGTCTTAGGGCCTGACTGGAGTCGCTGCTAAGCTTAGAAGTCTCCTCTTACGCCGTCTTCCTTGAACTCTGTGTTTTACCTCATAGAATACACCCCTCTGGAAGGCTGTCAGTCAGGAGTCGTAGAACCCTGACAAAAGGCACTCGATTCTTCCAGCCTTGGCCTCATACCTGATGGGGAGAGACTTCCAACAGGAATTATTAGGAAAAAACATCAACCGTACAGACCTCTAATTCTTTTTTTTAAAAATTAGAATATTTTGGATTTTTAAATATTTTATATGTATAGGTGTTTTGTCTCCATCTATGTATGTGTGTCACATACAGAAAGTGCCTACAGAGGCCAGAAAAGGACATTAGATCCATTCGAAATGGAGTAACTGGTGGTTGTGAGCCGCCATGTTGGTGCTGGGAATCGAACCTGGGTCCTCTGCAAAAGCTGTCAGTGCTCTTTCCAGCCCTGGGTTTCTAATTCTTTATGGACTAGGATTCCACATCTTATTACTATGTGACTTTGGACAGGCTGGCTCATTTCTCTGAGGTCCCCGAGTTCTCCACCCGTGGTGAGGACAGCTCTCTTTCTTGGGCCTGTGAAGACCAAAGTCTGTTCCACAGGAACTGTGTCCAACCTGCTGAGTCATTAGCATGCATCACTAACGACTGAGCTGCTGGCATCCAATGACTCTGTAGGGCGTGGAGCCGTAGCTAGGGCAGAGGGTCACACCAGCTGGCCGACTCCCTTCTTCATGCCCTGCTAGACTGACAGTCACTTCATGCAGAACCTTTTAGAAACTGTAAGGAATTTTTAAATAAGAAAGAAGTAAAATCGGTAGAAGAAGTGGATATATTTAGGTATGGCGGTCCCTGCCTATGACTACACACTTGAGAAGCAGAGGCAGGAGGATCAAGCATTAAAGGCTAACCTGGGCTACATAATGAAAGAAATAAGAGAGGGATAGAGTCAGGGAGAGAAAGAGGGAAGGAAAAATAAATAGATATTTAGAAATAATTTTGAGAGTTTCAACAAAAATATCTAAACAGAAGTTTCAAACAAAGGAAGGGCAGGAACTGAAGGAAAATGTTTAAGAAAAACTGATGCATTCAGCTGTGGTTGCACAGCCTGGGATCTAGACCTTCAGAGACAGAGGCAGAAGAATCAGGTGTTTAAGAACAGCCTAGGCCACATGAGATTCTGTCTCAAAAAAACCCCAAAACAAACAAAAACCCTAAACAGTAAAAACAAAACAAAACAAACAAAAATACCACAAAGAAATAAAAACAATGTAATGACATGATTTTCACAAGTGAAGTAATGAAGTCTTGCGTACTCTAAGTGCTAAGCACACACACATACAAAATCTAAATAGATTCTATACCCAGAGGCATCTGAAAGACATAACCCTAGGAGTCTGTTAAGAAGAAGAGAGAAAGATACATTATCTACCAAGAATTTCCTCATGTTTCTTATCAGAACCATAAATGCTGGAAGGGAAGGGTCCTTTGCCTTCAAATGGGCTGAGAGGAAAGACCAACAGGTCTGTTGAGATCCAAGATATGTTAACTAAGATACAGGAATAATTAAGCAATTCTCCCAATTCCAGGAACTCTAGACAAACAGATGCAAAGGAAGATGGTACCATCTTAGCACCTCTCAGGCTAAATCTTAGGGGAAATTAGGGAGGATCCACAGACTAGGAAGGAACATTCTGGAGCAATATATGGTTCAATAAGAACAGGAAAGCCAAGTGCTGATCAGGGGGAAATGAATGAGGTAGTCAGTCGTCCATGTGACTGAGATAAACAGGACCAGTGCCAGCAAGTGGGAGAATGTGCCCAGATTCTGGGAGCCTTCACTCCAGCAGAATGGAGAAAGTAGCCGAGAGATTGAGCAGGAGGTAGGCTCTACTCCAGGTTTCCCCTTGGACATTAGATCTTTCAACAACCCTGAAAGGAAGAAAGGTTCGATGTGTGTAGTCTGGAGGGAAGATGTGCAAGGCACCCGAAAATCTCAAACAACTTTGACGAGTCATTACCAACATGTGGGAAGGATGGAACAAAATGGCGGCGGCGTGGAGATTCAAAATGTAGATGTCCCTGTTCATAACTCCCAGGTACTCAGCTCTTTGGCTGGAATCGCCTCTGTCTCACTGTGTGTGACTGGTTGACCTGGATTTCATGACATGGACATCAAGAAGCCTCATAAACTGGTCAAGAACAAGACAGAGTAGAAACTGAGCCAGGTGTGGTAGTGGACACCTTTAATCCCAGTGCTTAGGAGGCAGAAGTAGACCCGGTCTGTTGAGTTCCAGGCTAGCCAGAGCTACACAGTGAGACCCTATCTCAAACAAACCAACAAAAGAAAAAAGAAAGAGTAGAGATTAATAGCAAATGTTTGTGAGGAGTTATATCCAAAGGAGTTATATCCTGAAGGCTCACCCATATCCATCAGTAAGTAACGTGACTTTGTATTTTGAGTCTTTGGAATCCCAACTATGAGTCTTTAGTTGAAATACAAAATTGTGGGTATTGCAGGGATGGCTCAATGGTTAAGAGGTTCATTCCCAGTACCCACACGGCGGCTCACACCTGCTAGAAACTCCAGTTCCAGCACACGTGACACTCTCCCACGGACATCCATGCAGGCAAAACACCAAGGCACATAAAATAAAAACAAATTATTAAAAAAAAAAGAAGAAGAAGAAGAAATACAAAATTTGATATGCTATCTCTCCTTGACCTGAGGACAGTCAACACACACAAATGAAATTTTCCCCAATGGTTGAATGGTAAGACAAACTCATACACCTTTGAGATGTGTAGGGGGTTTATGTTTTGATATTGTGGCCATTTAGTTTAAATTCCTAATCCATCTCTCTGTATGGATTCGGGATTCCCAGTGCTTTTGGGGCTACCAGGGTCAGGGTGACAGGCAAATGCTGCATGTGATTCCCAGGCACTCCCCTGGAGCCAGGCATCAGGTAACCATGGTAATGCCTGTCATCTCCATACACAGGAAATTAGTTCTTAGCAGGATGATCTATACAGCCCCCAGCTGTCTACTCAAGCTCCTACCTAAAGACTTGACTCAGCTGGAGTCTAGAAAGCACTGGGTAAATTGTTCATGTAATACCAGAGGACGTGAGTAGATGGTGCTATATTTTGCTTCTGAGTTGAAATAAAAAATTCCTAATAACTAAGAAATAACACTGGGGGCTGGAGAGATGGCTCAGCGGTTAAGAGCACTCACTGACTGTTCTTCCGAAGGTCCTGAGTTCAAATCCCAGCAACCACATGGTGGCTCACAACCATTTGTAATGAGATCTGATGCCCTCTTCTGGAGTGTCTAAAGACAGCTACAGTGTGCTTACATATAAATAAATAAATAAATCTTTAAAAAAAGAAAGAAAGAAAGAACACTGGGCAGTGGTGGTGCACGCCTTCAATTTCATCACTTGGGAGGCAGAAGCAGGTGGATCTCTGAGTTCAAGGCCACCTGGTCTACAGAGTGAGTTCCTGGACAGCCAAGACTCCACAGAGAAACATTGTCTCAAAAAATGAAAACAAAACACATTTAAAAAAAAAAAAAAAGAAAAAAAGAAAAAGAAAACTTAGTTGCATTACCTCTTCCCAAGCAATATCTCTAAATGTAGGTTTCTGTGGGTACCTGAGAAAGGTAACTTATGCAGATGAGTTGTACCGTGAGCCTCTGCAATTAAAAACTGTTCCCTGAAGTAGGAACTGGGGGCTCATGACTGTGACACCCACCAGCACTGGGGAAGCAGAGGCAGGGGATCAGATCAAATGATCAAGTTCCTCTGTAAACAGGTTGAGGCCAACCTGTGTCAAACAAAAATAACATCATCAACAAAAATAAGGAAAGTAAGACAACAAATGTTTTCTAGCCCCTCAGAAGTCTCTGGACTTCCCTCCCCCCCACTTCTTCTTCCTTCTTCTTCTCTTCCTCCTCCTCTTCCTCCTCCTCCTCCTTCTTCTTCAGAGATCCAGAGTATAATTTATCCAGTTATACAGGGCCAATGATTTTGGTTTTAAGGCTGGATCTTGCTATGAAGCCCTCGCTGGCCTCAAATCTGTGGTCCCTCTGCCTCAGTCCCCAAAGGTCTGAAATTACAGGTGTGCACTACCACACTGGGGTGTCAGGCATTCTTTCCATGGTCATAACGTGAAATCTAGCCTTGAGAAATGGCTGTCACTAAAAAACCATAAACCCAAATCAAAGTGTAGATACCAAAATATGGAAAACCCTTAGCCTTGTAGGTAAGAAAACTACCACTTTCAAAGCTTCAAAGTCTGAGTAGTCAATTTAGAAATATTTGCATAAAAAAGAAATATTTGCATAAAAAAAGGAAAGTGTTTAAATTTGACCTTGGTGCAAAGAAAATATCATAGGTACTTGAGTGTCTGAATTCCCTAGGTGTTCCTGGAAAGTCCAAAGCCTGTCTAATTAATGAATTACTCATCTGATATGTACACAGGGATTAAGTGCTTCATGAACTAGTTCCTATATAGCTTCCAGGAAGAGAGAATCCTTGATATCTAAGAAATCGCACTTGGGCTTGGTAGCCAGAAAGCGGTGTCATTCAACATTCAGGATCGGGCTTACATATTAAAGTCCCTCTATGAAAACATGACAAATTTTGCTTTTTTGTTCTAGTGAAGGACTGAAAAAACTTTAGAAAGGAGAACTAAAACCCTTGGGAAACTAAAAATTAATTCTTTTAACATGGTGCAATTATTTTAACGTGGTGAAATAATAACATGGGGTTTTTGATTTTTTATGTTTTTGTATCTTTTAGACAGGGTCTCACTACGTAGCCCTGGCTGTCCTGGAACTCACTCTGCAGTTCCAGGGAGGCCTTGAACTCACAGAGATCCACCTGCCTGTGCCTCCTGAGTGCTGGGATCAAAGGTGTGCACCACCACACACAACTCTAAATCTAAAGTTTTAACCTCACCCCTTTCTCACCTGCTTACCTGAAATTATTTCTCATGTTACTTTAGCTCTCCAGGGGCTAAGAGCTGGATGGTCTTCGAGCGGACTCAGGTTTGATTCCCAGGAGCCACGTGGCAGCTCAGAACCATTTAACCATCTAGACCTGGGAGATCTGATGCCCTCTTACTGGTGTGCCTCCAAGCACACCGGGCATACATGTGGTACACAGAGACAGAGGCAGGCAGCACTCACATGAATGAAAATAAATAACTTTTTAACAAAACTCTTTCTGAGCAAAATTTTAGAAAAAAAAATGCTGATTTTAAGACACTCTGTTGTCAAATTGATCAACAGACAAGTTGTATAAATTTATGAAATAAACAAGTATTTCTCCATGTCCTCAATAATACTAAATCCTAAAATTCCTTTAAACATCTGTCAGGGTGATATCTTCCAGCTAGACGCTCTTTTGCAATGTGGTTATAAGAAAAGATCTGAGTTGAATTCCCAGCACCCACACCCGCATCCACAGCTCTGGGTGACTTCAGCACCTTCTTTTGGCCGCTGAAGGAATGTGCGCTCCTATGCACACAACCACACACACTCATAATTAAAAACAAACCTTTTTGAAAATACAGTTAATGCTTTCTATTATGCTGAATGACAATTTATATTATTCCTTTTATTCATTTTCTATTCAGTCTTAAAGTTAAATTTTCAGTTATCATGTTTGCTTTGGTCTTAATCATTTGCAAAAACTCTGTGGATTTTAGGGGCATCGGTTATGTGCTTCTCTATGCTCTGAGGTTTTTCGAGGTCTTCAACATGTTAGAACAATTAGAACAATTAATTGAAATTTTTCTTTCTTTCTTTCTTTTTTTTTTTTTTTTTTTTTTTTTTTTTTTTGATTTTTGGTTTTTTCGAGACAGGGTTTCTCTGTGTAGCCCTGGCTGTCCTGGAACTCACTCTGTAGACCAGGCTGGCCTCGAACTCAGAAATCCACCTGCCTCTGCCTCCCAGAGTGCTGGGATTACAGGCGTGCTCCACCACCACCCGGCTGAGAATTTTCTTTAGTAACAACTAACAATGCTACCTGAAACCGATGAGCATTTTTCAAATTAATTTAATTTTATATGTTTGGATGTTATCTTAGTTAGGGTTTTACTGCTGTGAACAGACACCATGACCAAGGCAATTCTTTTTTTTTTTTTTTTTTTCTGGTATTTTGGATTTGGTTTTTTCGAGACAGGGTTTCTCTGTGTAGCCCTGGCTGTCCTGGAACTCACTCTGTAGACCAGGCTGGCCTGAAACTCAGAAATCTGCCTGCCTCTGCCTCCCAGAGTGCTGGGATTTATAGGCTTGCGCCACCACCGCCCAGCGACCAGGGCAATTCTTATAAAGACAACATTTAATTGGAGCTGGCTCAGAGGTTCAGAGGTTCAGTCCATTATCATCAAGGTGGGAGCACGGCAGCATCCAGGCAGGAATGGTACAGAAGGAGCTAAGAGTTCTACATCTTGTTCTGAAGGCAAACAGGGGAAGATTGGCTTCCAGGCAGCTAGGATAAGGGTCTTAAAGTCCATGCCCACAGTGAACACACTTCCTCCCACTAGGCCACACCTACTCCAACAAGGTCACACCTCCAAATAGTGCCACTCCCTAGGCCAAGCATCATCAAACCACCAGAGGTGTTTTACCTGCATGTCTATGTACCATGTGTATGTCTGATGCCCTCAGAGGATATAAGACGGCATTTGACCCCCTGGAACTGGAGTTATAGATGTCTGTGAGCCACCATAAGGGAGCTGGGAATCAAACTTGGGTCCTTTGCAATAGCAGCCAGTGCACTAACCACTGGGCCTTCTCTCCGGGCCTCTGAGCATTTCCTTTATGGTTTCTACTATGTTTTTCCTGGTTTTAGATTCTGTCTTCACTTGTTTAATTCAAGTTAAGACCCTGAATTCAATCTCTAGTATAAATGAATCAAAGTGTGTGTGTGTGTGTGTGTGTGTGTGTGTGTGTGTGTGTGTGTGTGTGTTTTAAATCTCTCATCTACATGGACCAAGAACTGTCGGACTGTTTAGTGTTGGTTGGTTGGTTGGTTGGTTGAGACAGCATCTCACTGTGTAGTCCTGGTTGTCTTTGAACTCTCCCTGTAAACAGACACTGAACTCACAGAGAGCCACCTGCCTCTGCTTCTCCAGTGCCAGAATTTAAGGCATGTGCCACCACGCTTAGCCCTATCTTTTGAGACCCTGTCTCAAAACAAAACCAGAACAACAAACCAGAAGACAAGTGTCCTGCTTTAAATGAGAAATAGCCCCCATAGGCTCACATAGTTGAACATGTGGTCCCCAGTAGGTGGTGCGGTGTATGTGGGAGGTTATGAAACCTTTTAGGAGATGCAGCCATGTTGGAGGAAGTACGTCACTGTGGGCGGGCTTCAGGGTTATTAGCCCCGCCCCACTTTCATTTCCTTCTCTGCTTCTTTCCTGTTTTCAGAGACACATATCTCTGCTGCCTGCCAAGGCCGCTTCCTGTGATGCCTCTTTACCATTATAGACTCTCACTGGAACCATAAACCCCATGCAAAGTCTCCCATCTGCAAGTTGCTTCTGCCCATGTTATTTTATCACAGCAAGAAATATAACTAATATGCTTTGTACGCAGAAAAGAAAACAAGATGAGGCTTTCTCCCTCAAGGAGAACACAGTGGCTGTGTTTCCCTCCTCTGCTGACCAGGGAACAGACACAAAATGGGCAAGTCAAAGAGACACTTGGCTATTCCTCCTAAAACATTTCATATCAATTTGAACAGATATTTATAAAATGTGTTATTTTGCTATTTTTACCTTTAAAATGTACCAGACACTTTGGACTATTTAAAAAGACTAAATATTTTAAAAATACTTAGTGTCGTCAATTCCACATCCGACAACCGAACAATACTAAAACGACTTTTCCAAGTGAGCAGGCAGCACAGACTTTTTTCTCTTGTTTTCTCAGTCTTCTGCTCAATGCCCTTTAGCCCACTGAACGCAAGATAGTGGGGTCAAGTTACTAGGACTAAATTACTCTGGGTAAAGGAACTTTCAGAAGGAGTTGGTGTAGTTGGACGGTCAAGCCTGTGTTTGGTGAGCTCCATCCTCCGTGGAAGGAAAGTCAAAAACAAAAACAAACAAAAACTTGTTTGAAGAAAATGCAATTCTGAGGCTGGAGAGATGGCTCGGTGGTTAAGAGCACTGACTGCTCTTCCAGAGGTCCTGAGTTCAATTCCCAGCAACCACATGGTGGCTCACAACCATCTGTAATGGGAATGCCCTCTTCTGGTGTATGTGAAGACAGTGACAGTGTACTTACGTACGTACATACATAAAATAATTAAATAAATCTTTTTCAAAAAGGAAGGAAGGAAGGAAGGAAAGAAAATGTAATTCTGGAGCTGGAGAGACGGCTCAGTGGTTCCAAACACTGGCTGCTCTCTGAGGACTTAGGTTCACTTCCCAGGGCCCACGTGATGGCTCCATCTGTAACTCCAGTTCCAGGAAGATCTGACACCTGCTCCTGACCTCACACACGGTACACTTATATATACACAGGCAAACAAATACACATGCAGTTAAAAAATAAAATAAAGTTGATTTTACAAATTAAAATGGAAACTAATTAAAATCTCTATTTACAAATATCCTAAGCTAGAAATCTTCCAACTATTATCTTTAGAGGAGATTTAGTTTTTATGCACACACCCAATCTACCACATCTGTTAAGAACATTAGATTCATTGGAAAAGCCTTACTACTCTACTTAAAAAATAGCCAGTAGAGATGGGCAGTGGTGGCACATACATTTAGTCCCAGTACTCAGGAGGCAGAGGCAGGCAGATCTCTATGAGTTCAAGACCAGCTTGGTCTACAGAGAGAGTTTCGGGATAGCCAGGATTATACAGAGAAACCCTGTCTAGAAAAAACAAAACAAAAGATTAAAAAACAAAATAGCCAGTTAAACCCAGATTTGGCACTTAGCAATAGAGTTATTCATTGTGTGAATAAAGGTGTCAGAAAATAAGCCAGTGAGATGGCTCAGTGGGTAACGGCACCTGTCACCAAGCCTCAGAGCCTAAATCCGACCTCCAGGTCCCTCATGGTAGAATGAGACAATGGATTCCCTCAGGTTGTCCTCTGACTTCCACATTCATGCCCCGGCCACACACCCACATGCTATGCACATGTGTGCACACACACAGGCATGCTCCCCGTTGGTCCTCCTTAATCCATCCCACCCAGTCCCCCATGGCCAAGCCTGCTCTGCCAGCCACAGTTAGTCTATAGCACTTTCCCTGTTCTCTTCTAGAAGACTCTCCTTCATATCTACAATAAAAGCTTCTCCTAAGCCACACCTTGGAGGGGTCATATCTTTCTTGTATACACCAACTAAGGTCCCTTTCCCCTCCATAGTATCAGGAAGGGACTGAGCCAACACACATAAAGTGGAAGTGGACAGGAAAGACCAAGCCCCCCCACCCCTACACACACACACACACACACACACACACACACACACCGATCTTAGCTGACACTTTGGGTCCAGGTGTGCCCGTGTCTCCTCCACAGCCCAGATTAGCTCAGTCTGAAAATTCCCTCTTTGCCTCCCTCTGATGGCTGTGACAGCCCTGCCTTGCAAACAGAACTAGAAATATGAGAAGTACCATTCTGAGAGGTACCATGAGTGTTGGGAATGAACTAGGACTCTGCAGCACCCAAGGACACTCTCCACGAGGAAGAAAGGAAAGAACCACATCTGAGCTGTTTTTAAAGACTGAGCTAAAGGCCCTGGAGAGATGGCTCAGTGGTTAAGGGCATTGCTGCTCTTCCAGAGAACCCGAATTCAATTCCCAGCACCCATATGGCAGTTCATAACCATCCGTAACTCCAGTTCTAGGGGAATCCGGTGCCCCCTTCTGGTCTCCATGAGCACTGCAGGCATGTTATGCACATATTAAGGGCAAGCAGACACTCATCCACATAAAATAAAAACAAATCTTCCTTAAAAAAAATAATTGAAGCTAAAGCTTGGTTCACACAAACGGCTAGGGAGAATTCCAAGCGGAAGAACAAGGAGCAGCTGTCAAGACACCCCGGTGGCAGGAACATGTAGGAGATAAGAAGTCTGAGGTCTCAGGTCACAGAGCAAGTGGCAGATAACATTCCAAGGAAGTCCTACAGGCTGGAAGCAGACTGGCAGTCACCTATGAACCACTGTAGATCAAAAACGAGGCAATTAAAAGCTCAGGACAAAGGCAGTGCACACATATTATATATTAATATTATATATTCATATTATATATTCATATATGTATGACTATTAAACATTATGCTAAAATATTATATATTGAACTGGTAGTGATGCTGTACAACTTTAATCCCAGTACTCAGGAAGCAGAGGCAGGTGGATCTCTGGGAGTTCATGGCCAGCTTCGTTCCAGAACAGCCAGAACTACCTAATAGAGATACTCTGTCTCAAACAAACAAACAAACAAACAAAAATACACTACATTGTACAGGTATTAAAGATGTTAATACTAAAAGAAATGCCTTTTTTTATGCCAGTCTTTATCCCATTTTTCAGTTTCAAGAAACCAGACTTGCAGAGAGTTCAAGGGGCCAGAACTAGTGAGACAGCCAGGATTTGAACTCAGTTCTGTCATTACTCCAGCTCACAGACTACTCACCATAGACCCTCTAGCACTCCTCAGTGAGATACCTTGGGACCTAGCTGGTGAAAAAGTCAACATGCTTGCTTCTGAGTCTGGCGACCTGAGCCTGATCCCTGGGTCACACCTCGTGGAGGACGTATGTCATGGAGTACATGTGCACAAATATACACGCACAGACAGACAGACAGACGGACGGACAGACGGACAGACAGTGTATGGTGTAGTCTAGTGTATTATAATGTAATATAAAAAAGAATCTTGGGGACCATGTAGAAGAAGCGAGAGCTTATTCATTTGTGGGTGGGACGGAAGCCTGGCTTTACAGATGTCCCCTGAAGATGGAAGAGAGCTGGGTGAGGATTTGTGAGCCATGTGCACGTTTCCCTGGGTGCACACATCGCTTCTCTGCTTTTCTTCAAGTACTCTTTGTGCCATTTGTACCTCAAAAAGTTTTATACCTAGTTTCAGGTAAGTCTTTAAATGTACTATTATTGTTAGAATTACTACTACTATTACTAGTATTATTATTGTTGTTGTTATTATTATTATTGTGGGGGTGGGGGTTGTCTGACCACGCCCAGGCTCAGCTGTAGTCATTTTGTTCCATGCCCGCCAGCTACTTTTTATTGTTGCTATAACATGCCTGCCAGTCATTGACACAGAAAAATAACGTGTGTGTGTGTGTGTGTGTGTGTGTGTGTGTGTCCCTTTATAAGCCTACTCTGAGAAATGCTTGATGCCGTGACTCAGTCCTGAATTCAGAGCTATGGTCATGAACGTTCGGTATTAGGTTGTTCATTAATAAACTATTATTCCTTAACTAAGATTGGTGTGTCTATGGCTTGTGTGGCAATTTCTGAACTTCAATTATTGTTGTTGTTGTTGTTGCTGCTGTTATTTTGACACAGAGCTCATGATATAAGCTCTGGCTGTCCTGGAACTTGTTCTGTAGACCCAGGCCAGCCTGGAATTCACGTCCAGGGGATTGAACCCAGATCATCGGCCTTGTATCTCAAATTCTTTACTCAGTGAACCATCTCTGTCATGGTGACAATCAACACCAAGAAACATGCTCGACTCTGTCAGAGCCGCAATTCCCCTGCCATGGCTAATGTAAAGACTCCACCGTCTCCCGTTTTATTTGTGTCTAGGTGTTTGTATTTGCGGGGCTGGGATCAAACCTTGCACACTCTGGGCTCTGCTCCTGAGCTACATCTTTGGTTCATCATTTACTGTCTCAAATGTACTTTGATTGACAAATGGTTTCTTTTTAAAAAAAAAAATTCTTAAAATATTTTATTTATTTACATTCCAAATGTTGCCCCCCCCTTGGTCCTCCTTCCCTGAGTTCTTCACTCCTTTCCCCCCACCTCTGAGAGGGTGCTCCCCCACGGATCTACCCACCCCACCTGCCCGCCCACGCCTACCTCACCTCTTCCAGCATCCCTCTTCCCTAGAGCATCATGTTTCCACGGGATTAAGTATATCCTTTTCCACTGAGACCAGACAAGGCAGTCCTCTACAGCATGTCTCTCCATGGCTGGAGAGATGGCTCAGCAGTTCAGAGCACTGACTGCTCTTCCAGCGATCCCGAGTTCAATTCCCAGCAACCACACTGTGGCTCACAACCATCTGTAATGGGATCTGTGTCTGAAGACAGCTACAGTGTATTCATATACATAAAATAAACAAATAAATTGCCAGGCGGTGGTGGCGCACGCCTGTAATCCCAGCACTCTGGGAGGCAGAGGCAGGCAGATTTCTGAGTTTGAGGCCAGCCTGGTCTACAAAGTGAGTTTCAGGACAGCCAGGGCTACACAGAGAAACCCTGTCTTGGAAAAAAAGAAACAAACAAACAAACAAAGAAACAAACAAACAAAGAAACAAAGAAACAAAGAGAAAAAACCAAAATCCAAAAAAACCCAAAAATAAATCAATAAATAAATCTTTAAAAAATATATTTGTCGAGCATCATTGTTATGCCCACAGGAGAGTAAAACGGTGGACATGCAACAAGAAAGGCAGTCAGGATGGGGGCGTGTCCACCTCCGCCCTCCTTCTGCACTGACTTCTCTCACTTCGAGTCATTTGCAACCCCCTGGCTTTGTGTTTCTTGTTTCTGTGCCTGCATGTGTGAATAGCAGGTGTTTAGCGCTGTGGCTCTCACGCCAAGAGGAATGCCTAGAAGGAGTAACTCAGTACAAGTCCTTCCTTGGCCAGTTACACCCACACTCCTGAGGCCCTCACCCTCCCAAGCCTGGGGAAATAGTCATCTGCATTCACTGCTGCGTTTCATACAGAGGGAGGGAGAGAGGGATGGAGGGGGGGAGGAAGGGAGGGGGGAAGGTTGTATAAGGAAGGGCCACAGACTAAGTAGCTTGGGAATGAAGATGTTTATTCTGGGTCATAGTTCTGGTCCACGGTCAAGGGTCCTGTCTGATGATGGCCGTCTGGATGGGAGGGTCTGAAAAGGTGTGAGGGATTTCATGGCAAAGACTATGGGTGTGTTCTTTTCTCTTAAATTTGTATCATAACAATGTCTTAAATGTAATTCCAGCCGGGCAGTGGTGGTGCACACCTGTAATCCCAGCACTCTGCGAGGCAGAGGCAGGCGGATTTCTGAGTTCGAGGCCAGCCTGGTCTACAGAGTGAGTTCTAGGACAGCCAGGGTTATACAGAGAAACCCTGTCTCGAAAAAACCAAATCTAAAAAACCAATAATAATAATAATGATAATTCCTTAGTCTTAAGTTGTCATAAATTGTACATTTTCAAAGGATTGTCTCATGTACACACACACACAGGAGTACAGATGCCCTCAGAGGCAGAGGCATCAGCTTCCCTAGAGCTAGAGTTATAGACAGCTTTGAGCTGCCTAATGTGGGTGCTGGAAACTGACCCCAGGTCCTTTGCAAGAATGGCCAGGGCTCTACCACTGAGTCTTATCCCAAGCTCTGGCCATGTATTTGTTTGAGCTTTTGTTTTGTTTTGTTTTGTTTTGTTTTGTTTTGTTTGTTTGTTTGGTTGGTTGGTTGGTTGGTTGGTTGGTTTTTCGAGACAGGGTTTCTCTGTGTAGCCCTGGCTGTCCTGGAACTCACTCTGTAGACCAGGCTGGCCTGAAACTCAGAAATCCTCCTGCCCCTGCCTCCCAAGTGCTTGGATTAAAGGTTGTTTTGGTTTTTGATACACTCTGCCAAACTATACCTTCCAATTGGAGTGTTTTGAATATTTTTTAAAATAATTGAGGTGTGTTTATTACTATATTAGTATTTTAAATATGTTTGCCATTCAGTTATTTTTCCCTATTTACCATGTTTCTCATTCCGTCTCCCCCTTCCTTTCTGGGAAATCTTGGATGTTTCAGGACTCCTTTTCAGCTTATTTAAAACATTTCTAGCACATTTCTCTGTGAAGCGGCTACAGAGCTGCCCTGGCCACCCCTTCCCTCAGGAGGCTTTCCCCACTTTACATCAGTATTTCATCAGTCTGAGCAAGGGGCGGGGGCCACTCCTCTACTGAACCCCTTCACTTTATCTACTTCTAAACAATACCACT
>NC_067493.1:17767337-17932337 GCF_947179515.1 Apodemus sylvaticus | reverse complement strand
GCACATGGGCTCTTTCTCTGGAGAATTGTACCCTTGTGTCAGCTCATTGACCGGATGCACACATGCCTTTCTCTTTCCTTCCGCCTAAGTAGAATATCCCTGAAAACTTACCCATTGTGCCCTTTTTAGACTCCCCCTTTCCATAAGCTAAGAACACCTGGGCCTCCAGGTCTGTTCTCCAAATGCCCTTGAGTTATGTTGCCTGACTCAGCCTCATACTCAACACACACAACAAGACTAAAGGCTGTGTTTCCCACTTCGCTGGACCCTCTATGTGTGCTGCTTTCTTTGGGCATTGATTTTTTCCCTCCAGTTCTCCAGACATCAAGGGCAGGTTGGTACTAAAAGACCATGAGCTTAAGAGCCAGATTCTGGGGCTGAAGAGATGGCTCAACAGTTAAGAGCACTGACTGTTCTTCCAGAGGTCCTGAGTTCAATTCCCAGCAACCACATGGTGGCTCATAACCATCTGTCATGGGATCCAATGCCCTCTTCTGGTATGTGTCTGAACACAGCTGCAGTGTACTCATATAAATAAAAATAAATAAATCTTAAAAAAAAAAAAAGAGCCAAATTCTGAATGAAGTCTGACCATGTCAGCTGTGCAGTCTCTTTCCTGGGACAAGTGGATTACCAGAGAGAACTATCTACTTCTTCCACAGTGAGATGAACATAATTATGCACCAGGGGCAAATAGCCCAGCCCCAGTGTCCACCATCTCATCTCCCACTCCTAAGGTCTCTGAATCCTATAATCTCTATCTGCTGCATTCAGCCACCCAACTAAATAAGTAACATTGCTGATGTTTAACCCTGAGAGTCCTGAAGTTTCAATAACTTGCCAAGCTGTTGTTCAGTAGATGAAACATTGGAAACAGCTGGGCTTGGTGGCACACATCTTTAATCCCAATGCTCAGGAGGCAGAGGAAGGCAAATCTCTGAGTTTGAGGCCAGTCTGGTCTACAGAACAAGTTCTAGGCCAGTTATAGAGCTATAGGGAAACTGTCTCAAGAAAAAAAAAAAAAAACTATATTGGAAGCATGAGTCAGCTAAAGTCCAAAGTCAAACTTCTGGTGACGCACAGATTCCAGAACAGGATAGAGTCAAGGATGCTACATTGTATCTATGTGTAAGTTCACTAGTTTCAATCAGAGGTGGGAGACCACAGTCTGAAGACATCTGGATTTCTCTCTCTCTCTCTCTCTCTCTCTCTCTCTCTCTCTCTCTCTCTCTCTCTCTGTGTGTGTGTGTGTGTGTGTGTGTGTGTGTGTGTGTGTACACATGTGTTCTTCTCCCACTGCTAGACTCTAAAGTTTCCAGGACAAGGATCATATTTGATGCTGCTATGTCTCCAGAGCCTATCACAGTGCCTGGTACAAAGCAGATAGCCAGACAATGAAAAGGAAGGACGGAGTGATGTTATTCCAAATGACCATTTATGCAACAGATCCACGTCACAGCCCAATGTACTTTAAGCCCATGAATTTCTAATTAATCTTAGAATTACAATTTCATATCTTCCAAACGCACCATTTGACCTTCCATATATTTATTGTCCTCACTGGCAAGGGTAATACCACAGCAGGCCTCTTAAGGGGTGGTAAGCCAGTGTGTAAGCCTTCTGGCACAGCACGCACCGGAAATCACCCAATCAAATAAACAATAGCTGATGTAAATAATGACAAGGGGGTAACACTTATAAAACTCAGAAGTAGGAGGGAAGAAAATAGAACCAAAAACCAGTGGGCACAGCTGGGTCTCTGGCAAGCCTTGCTTTGGGATAGGATGAGAAGAAGGGGTGTGCACTTCTAAGATGTTCCTGAAGAAGGCCTGGTGCCACATGTGCATGTGTGTTTCTGGAAATATGATTCGGAGCACTTGTGACAATCTCAAGAGCTATGAAGTCCTAGAGTCTTTCCCTGCCTGTTGGAGAGAGTGGTTTCCTGACAGACACCAAATGAGAGAGAACCCAGAGGACTCACTACCCCTGGGGATCAAGTGGGTGAAAGAAAGAGAGGAATTTGTGAGCCTCAGTAACCTGCTGGACTCGAGAGGCTGGGGCAAATCTAGGTGCCACCAGCTAGAACCTTCTATTGTTCTAACTACTGACTTAAAAAAAAAAAAAAAAGATGTTAAACACAATCAACTCTTTTGTACATGTTTTTATAGAAAAGTGACAACAGCCCCTGGTGTGGCAGTACACCCCTACAATCCCAGCACTCCAGAGACAGAGGCAGGTAGACCTCTGTGAGTTCAAGGGCAGCCTGTCTAGATAATGAGTTTCAGTCCAACAAGGATTCATGGAGAGAGATTCAGTCTCAAAAACAAACAAACAAACAAACTGAAAGAGTTTGAATGAGATTAGGAAGAAGGAATACATCGGGCAACCACGTGCCTGTTGATTCTTCTAAGACCACCCACCACCTTTTACATGAAGGACCAAAAAATGGTGACTTCAACTGGGTCCTCTTACCTTGGGCACAGGAGCCTTTGAATTCAATCTCTTCTACCGAAGGCATAAGAAAAAGGTTGTCTTCTTCAGCTGAAATGTACACCAGCCATCTCTAGTTTGACCTTCTCTCTCTCATGTCAAAAACAATAATGAGAAGCAAAGTATTTTACACAGCATTTGTCGTACCTACAGCGTGCCTCCAATTCTGTTATCCAACACAAGAGGACAAAGAAAAAGGGTCCTAGAATATCGTGAATATATGGCACCAGGTTGGTATTTTCTTTCTTTAGGCTTATTTAATTTATTTTAGTGTATGTCTGTACACCACATGAGTATCTGGTGCCTGTGCAGACAGAGAGGGAGTTACAGTTGTGACTGTATGGTTGTGAGCCACCGTATGAATGGCTCTACATCCTGCAGTATAGAGCAAGGCTCAGAAGGAAACAGAAGAAGAAAGGGGGGGGGGGGTGATAGAGCACACTTTCCAATACTTTTTCTAGCCGAATCTCTCTAGGTAATCTATTTAAATTTGGCTACTGGCTGTATAAACACAAAAAGGTAAATAGTGTCAGTCCATTTTCTTGAGGAAAATATAAATTCTGTGTAACTACAGGGGCCAGGAGGCAGATTACTCAGGGCAAGGGGAGGGGGCAGCGGTTAGAGGCTTCTGTTTACCTTTTTGTTAACGTTTGTTACAATCGGCTGGGAAGGTAAGAAAACACGGCTGATTATCTGGATTCGTGGTAATCTCTGACTCTGGCTTTCAGGGACTTCGAGGCTTGAATGAGACGGTGTTGGCAGAGGCTAACAAATGACTCTGCAAACGCAGCAGACAGCGTTGATGGATTGCATTTTACAATGAAGCGCGAGTAAAGAGAAAAGATTTCTTCCCCTCGATTGACTTGTAGGTCCACAGCGGTCTCTTTCCCAAGGAAACCAGAGGAAAGTCATGTCTGAGTTCATTGGTAGACCAGGATACCGTGGGAGACACACAGAGACCCTGCATGAGTCGCGAGGAGACCCTGTATGGAATTCTACAAGGGTTGTAAAAGTGAAGTGACAGGGTAGGTACTAGAAATGCAGGGTGCAAGTGATCCAGTTGCCTGTGAACTCAGCAGGAAAGACAGACTTGGTCTGCAGCCCTTCTATGAGAGACTCGGAACACAGTCCTATCTTTGGTGCGTGTGAACCATCTAATTAGTTAGAAACCGGCACCGTGAAAGAGAGAAGCGCTTTAAAACATGTCATGTTTCATGAGTCTTGAGCTAAAAGTATCAATATTTGCACGCAAAGAAATATAGAGGGCTAGAGCAATATAGACAGCTCACCAGTTAAGAACACTTGCTGCTCTTGCAGAAGACCTGGGTTCAGACCAGAAACACACAGTAGAGCACATACCTGGTTTGTAACTCCGGTTCTCGGGGATCTGATACCCTCTCACGTCCTTTGGAGTCCCCTGCATTCATGTGGTCCACGCTCGAGCTCACACACACACACACACACACCACGCACATTACATGAGCAAATAAATATTTTTAGAAGAAATAGATAAACCTGGACTGTTCCAATCAACCTGGGGCCACTCTCTGATGTTTTGCTTGTTTCGTTTTGGTATTAATAATCTTTTTTTTTTTTTTTTTTTGGATTTGGTTTTTTCAAGACAGGGTTTCTCTGTATAGCCCTGGCTGTCCTGGAACTTACTCTGTAGACCAGGCTGGCCTCGAACTCAGAAATCTGACTGCCTCTGCCTCCCAGAGTGCTGGGATTACAGGCATGTGCCACCACCGCCCAGCTTTTGTTTGGTATTAAGATGTCTACTTTCTTCAGTGAACTGAGATCTTATATTGCCCCGCACACCACTCTCTGATGCTTTTCAGGTACATTGTTACTGGAGAGTAAATGTCCTGAATCTGGAGGCTCCAATGCCCTTTGTCAAAACTCGGGAGCACACAGCACAGGGCAAATACTGACCCCCCCACAACACGGACAGTATGATCCAGGTTTAGTCTGTAGTTGATCCAGGTTTAGCCTGTAGTTGAAAGATCTAGTTAAATCAGACGTTTATCGTGAATTTCTTGTTTCTCATTTTTAGTATTTAAATGACCACAAAACAGTTTACATGCTACTGCTTTTTTTAATAAAAAGTATATATAGTTTCTATTTGCTTTTAAACAAACAGATTATTTCCCATAGCTTAAATTAGTAAGGTCATGGGACCAGATTCTAGCCTGTTCCCTCCTTAGACACCTTCTCTCAGAACCTAACTGGTTAGAAACATTTTGTAAAAAATAACTTACTATCTGGAGAGTTCTCCTGTTTGCTAGATAAGAAATCCTGTTCTTCCATCCCAGCAGGCACAGGCTGTTTAAGTTACTAGATAACAGAGTTGTTATTGATCCTATTATTATTTTATTTTTTTTCTACTCTTCCTGATTCCCTGAAGTCTAAGGGAAGTTTTGTCAACTAAGAATGATTTTTGTTAAAAAAAAAAAAAAAAAAAAAAAAAAGAGTCCTTGTTGTGTCGTTAGCTGTCTGTGACAGATGGAGCCCAGAGCTGCCTGGGCGCCCTTTACTCAGGAGTGGGAGAACAGAAAGTAAACAAGCCAGAGCACTCTTTGTCACCTGAAAGGCTCAGCCTTGGGCCTCAGCTAATGCTGGCTCCTCCCGGACTCTCCTCCCCGCTGTTAGCCCGATGTTGTTAACCAGTCTAACACTCCCTTATCGCATGCTCATGTGGGCAGAATTAAGTGGAATTAGCTAACAAATTATATAAAATTCATTTACCTTTAAAGGAAGCTGTTTGGACACGGTTAGGATAGAGAGAGTGTTGCATTAAGGCCCAGGTTAATGGTCCTGCCTGGAGATGAATCAATATACCCTGGTTTTATTGCCTGGCTTTAATTGTACTTATGTGTGAGGTGCAGAGTTTTATTCAACGTCCCCGAGCCCACCAGAGAGAACATTAGCATCCAGAGGAGAGTCTCCCTGTTTATAAAAAGGAACCCAGGAAGCACAACCAGAGTCCAATAACCCTTCCCAAATCCTTAGCTACGTGCAAAAATAACAAATTAGGGGGAGGAGGGGATTGAACAATTTATGTCAGGGTTGGGGGTTTATAACCCACTGTGATGTGTCAGGATTTTTAGGTGTGTTGTCCATGCAGATTCAGAAGACATCTCTTGGGCTTCCCCTGAATGAAACATTTTTTTTCTACCTTTATGACAACCTCATGATAGAGACTATTTTCTAATTATTTAAATTAAGTAAAATTTAGTCTAAGTGTCTGTTGTTCCTTCTTTCTTCTTTCTTTTTTTAATGTACATAAGTATACTATCAATCTCTTCAGACACCCCAGAAGAAGGCACTGGATCTCATTAGGGATGGTTGTGAGCCAGCATGCGGTTGCTAGGATTTGAACTCAGAACCTCTGGAAGAGCAGTCAGTGTTCTTAACCCCTAAGCTGTCTCTCCAGCCCCTTGTTCTTGATGCATAGCATGCCTATGAGTGAGTGTATAGGGTAAGGTGCAGATTCCCAGGGCTGGCAATGTCTCTCAGTGGTAAGCACCTGCTTCGCATTCACAACACACTGATTTTGCTCTCTATCACAAAGAGAAAAAAGGAAAAGTTAACCTAAAAAGTGAGGATACTGACTCATGAATACAACTCCAGCTCTCTGAAGGTAGAGGCAGAAAGTTCAGTTGTTCAAGGCCAAGCTCAGCTACCTAGTGAGTTCAAGACCAGCCTTCAATGTTTAAGAGCTTATCTAAATATGTATCTACTCTATAATAAGCTAGGATATTGTCATGGCAGTCAGATTAGATTCTAATGGCTCATCAGGGTCTTGAGAGATGATGTCCCAGTGGTTAGAGCACTGACTGCTCTTGCAAAGGACTCAGGTTCAATTCCCAGCACCTACATGGTGGCTGGAAACCATCCACAAATCCAGTTCCAGAGGACCTGACCCTTCTTCTGACCTCCAACACCAGATGTGTACACAGGACACATAAATGCAGGCAAAACATTCATACACATGAAAAATAAGGAAGTCTAAACATTTGGAAGATTTATTTTTAATCACATGTATGTATGCATGCATGTATGTATCACTGAATGGGTGTGTGCATGTGAATGCAGATGCTTGTATAGTCCAGAAGGTATGTGTTGCTGAAGCAGGAGTTAAAGCCAGTTGTAAGCTACCTTTAGGGAGGTGGGAACCAAACTTAGGGCCTTTGCAAAAGCACCAATCACTCTTAAGTGCTAAGCTGTCTCTTCAGCCCTCAAATACCTCTGCACCACTGAGTTTGAATCCCTCCAAACAAGCACACAGTAGGTGGTCTATAGGCATTTAATCAATAAATAACATTGAAGCCAATAAGCTATTCAAAATATAGGAATTTGAAAGAGACAGCAGGAAGGACCTGTTAGTGTAGAACACAGCAGAAACTTGGGGGGGGGGAAGAGGAGTCCCCCAAAATGGGACATAGTCAGGGACATGGGGAGGGAGACAGAGGGGAAATGTTACTAGAAGCTTGCTATAGACGACTTAGAACAGATGTGTGGGGGCGTGGCAGGGACGATTGGACACTGCACATCTAGGCTGAAAAAGAAACAGAGCTTGGGTGGAATTAGGCTAGAGGGGTAGGTGTGCAACTGCTAGGAGAAGCCACAGAGTCTGGGGGTGGGGGCACAGCAGGTGACCTTGAAGCAAATTGAAGGGTACAGAAGAATGAAACCTAAACTGAGCCACCACTGGCTGGCCTCTGAGGAGGAAGCTTGTAGCCAGCCCAGGGCCCCCTGCCCTTGCTGTCGCATCTACTGTCACTCTCAAGCAAATAGGATACAGTGTAAGAGTATTGTGAGACAGTCCTCCATTTTTAAGTTGTATTTATGTGCTGGCTACTTTGTGTCAAGGAGACACAAGCTGGACTCATTTGGGAGGAGGGAATTGCAATGAGTAAATCCCCCCCACACACACCAGATAGGTCTCGGACAAGCCTGGGGTGTGCTTTCTTGATTGGCAGTTGTTGTGGGCAATGCCACTTCTGGGCTGGTGGCCCTGGGTGCTATGAGAAAGCAGGTCGAGCAGAGCAAGCCGTGAGGAGCAAACCAGTAAGCAGTGTTACAGTGTTACTCTGTGAGCTGTGGCCTGAGAGGAGTACGCTGGAATAAACCCCTTTCCTTCCCAAGTAGTCACTTTTGGTCATGGTGTTTATCAAAGTAATAGAAATCCTAATAAAACTAAAACAATTTGGTTGTAGAGTGGCTGGCGTTTGGGTGCCAAATTATCTGGAATGTCACATCAACATTCTGCTTTTGACATTAGAATTCTTTTGCCCTAGAAAGCGACTGAACACACACCACTCTAACTTCCAGGTTCCTCCTCCCTGCTATGATTCAAATTCTGAATCTGAGCAAAATCTTCTAGGTATGTTTCCATGGCCACTAACATTCAGTCAAGAACATAGTACTCTCATTAAATATGCATTGTTTGCATTTCCTGGGTTTTCTCAATTCAGAGCATAATTTTGTTTAATTTTTAATAGCAAAATAATTTTGAAATGAATATGGTCTTAAAAAATTGAAGTTCATGTAAACCTATCTTTGCCTGCAAGTGAGAATACACACACACACACACACACACACACACACACACACACACACTGGAATATGATGATCTAGCCCAAACCAGCCTTTGGTGTGCCTGCAAAACCACCAAGAAGGAAGGCCAGGACTGGAACACAGTCTCAGCAAAAGTGGAAGGAAGGAAGAGAGGAGGCAGGTACCTCCAGTATCAGGGAGGACTATCAGGACGTCCTGCTAATAAAAGACTTTTTCACTGTCCACAGTATAATTGGTTTACAGCCTTTTTTGTTTATTTATCCATAAGAGCTGCTGTTAAATGGCTCGGGAAGGCTCTTGCCTAATGGCTGGGTATCTCCAAGGCCTGCTGGAGGCAGAGGAGCGAACAGGCAACCTGGATTTAGAGCGGAAATTCGTATCACCTATAATGGATTTGGCCACCTGATGGTACGGGGAGGCAGAGAGGCAGAGAAAGACTTACAGGGTTGTGCTGTATGTAACCATTAGCCAAAGCAAAGCCTGTGTGCTAAAAGGATACGAAATAGCTGTTAGATCTTGGTTTCCTAAATCCCTTTTAAAAGAAGGAGAAGGCAGAAAACATTAATTCTAAAATCAAAGAACGTGCCTCTGTGTAGACACACACTCATACATACACAGTCACACACACACACACACACAGTGGGAAATCGGTCCCTCGAGGTTTTTTTTTTTTTTTTTGCTCAGCCTGGGAGAATTTACTTATTTGTTTCCTGTGAAACGCAGTGAGCGAGTTTGTTTTTCTGCTGAGAAACACTTTCCTTTTTGCAAAGCCCAGCAAAAATATTAAATGGGAATAAATGAAGCATCGAGATGGAAGCCAATTTACCGAAATGCACGCAATTAGACCAGAAGTGCAGAGCAAACACCCTGAGGTGTGGGTTAGGCAGATTGCATGGGGTGGGATGCGAGGGGGGGGTACAGAAGGGAAGGAGGTGTCTATTCCTAAGGGGGTGACCCGGTGAGGGAGGGAGGGAAGGAACGGTGAAGGAAGGTGCCTATCTTTGTCCCACGCTCGAAGCCCGCTCATAACCGCGTCACCAAGTCAACCCGTGGCCACTAGGCAGATTATCTGCGAGGGTCAACACCCTGCAGCCCGCGCCACCCCCCCTGGGCCCAGTCCTTCCGATCGATGTGGCCACTCGCGGCCGAGGAGATAGCATCGAGTCCCTGGCGGCCACCCTGAACAATGGACTCATTGAGGCGGGCCTGTAGAGATTAGGTGCGCGGAGCACCCCGGCCTTTCACTCCCAGGCCCCTTGACAGCCACAGGTGGCCCTTTTCCCTGAAGAAATCAGAGACACTCTCCCCTCTGCCCTGAGTTTCCTCGGTGATCCTAGGAGGAAAAGAATTTTCAGAGTACAAAATTCTTTTTTTTGTGTGTGTGTGTCTAATGATTGATGTTCAGAATAGCTTACCCCAACTGAATGCATTTAAAACACGTTTTCCACTAGGAAAAAAAATTATTAAAGCTTTGCAGAGGTTTAGATCTGAGTGTATAGTTTGGTTGAGCAGGAGTCAGTCTATACTGATTTATTTTCTCTTGGTTGCCCTCCCGCCTGCATTTACAGGCATTTGCATTTGCAAAGGTGCAAAGAGGTCCAAATTCTCCAAAAATCTTCCAGTGTCTTTGGAGGGCCAGGTCAGAGGCAGACCAGGCAACCAGTGAGTCAACAGCCGGGGTAATATCAACTCCAGACAATAAACACCGTGACAGTTGGGAGTTAGTTCATCCTTGCCAACAGTTCGCACACCCAAATTAAAGTAACCGTCTTAAAGGCAGCGCCCCTCACCTCCGGTAGCCAGAGTATCTGACAAATGGAAGCCAGGCACAGACATATGCGATGTTTTCAGCGCCCCACTCCTCTCCTTGCCCAGCCGCCTGCCTCCTTTCAACAACGTGCAAAATGGGTTTTCTCTGCGGATAGATTCCACTAGCGACTCCAGGACAGTCTTCAGAGATCTGAAAAGCCTGTGCCAATCCCTTGCCTGACTTCTCAACCACAAAGACAACACTTTCCTGTGCCTTCGGCACATTTGGGAGTGTGTTCTGACTTAATCAAATAGGTTCCATGCCCTAAAACTAGATTTAACAATAGCCTTCAACTTAAAAAGAAATTAAGCCATTTTGATTTTTTTTTCCAGAGCTAACAGTCGGAATGCTAGAAGTATAGGGAACTATACTTTTATACAGTTTTATAGATAAAAATAAAACGAAATAAGAGGATAGTTTGAGCAATAAAACAAAAGCGACAGCTTCGGGCTTGCAGCGCTGGGTTCTGCAAGCATTTCTCAAAAACTGTATTCTTCAACAGTTGCACCCTTAACGTTTTGCAAATCATATTATTGAGATGATATTTACATACATTATAAAAATACAAGAAAATTAAAAGTTCTGTAACTCCAGAACTCGGGAGGAAAAGGACGAAGGCTTGCGCAGGAGTTTGAAGCCCCTCTGGACTATCTTGAGTTACAAGCCAGTCAGGGCTACAAAATTAGACCCCTACGCACCCCACACCACACACACACACGTCTTTAAAACAAACAAACAAAAAACACAGGGTGGGTGGAGAGAAGATGTAAACTTTTTTTAAAAGTTCGTTGGGAGCGGTTTTGTAAGAGGGAAGATTCTGATATTTTTGTGCGCCCCGTTTTGGAGAGTTCCGCTGCAGCAGGCAGACAGGGATCAGGGGACTGAGAGAGAAAATTGAAACAAGGGCAGGCGTTCACGGGCACCTGAGCCTCTTTCTTAAGGCAGTCTGCCAGACCAATGATGGCTCCAGGCTGAACCACGTGGGGTGCCCCAGAGCCTATGACACAGCTGCCGGCTTGCCCCCCACCCCCACCCCCCGCCAACCCCTGGTTCCCCCGGAGAGCAGGGGAGAACTGTCAAAGCGATCTGGGGTGGCGCAGTGAGTCCGCGAGCCGCCCAGCGCAGAAAGCCTGGCTTGGGGCTCCCTACCCGGGGCTGCTGGCCCCCAAGTGCCGGCTGCCACCATGAACAGTGAGGAGCAGTACTATGCGGCCACACAGCTCTACAAGGACCCGTGCGCATTCCAGAGGGGCCCGGTGCCAGAGTTCAGCGCTAATCCCCCTGCGTGCCTGTACATGGGCCGCCAGCCCCCACCTCCGCCGCCACCCCAGTTTGCAGGCTCGCTGGGAACACTGGAGCAAGGAAGTCCCCCGGACATCTCCCCATACGAAGTGCCCCCGCTCGCCGACGACCCGGCTGGCGCGCACCTCCACCGCCACCTCCCTGCTCAGCTCGGGCTCGCCCATACGCCTCCCGGATCTTTCCCGAATGGAGCCGAGCCTGTGGGCCTGGAAGAGCCCAGCCGCGTTCAGCTCCCTTTCCCGTGGATGAAATCCACCAAAGCTCACGCGTGGAAAGGCCAGTGGGCAGGTAAGCCTGGCTCTTTCTCCCGTTCTCTTCCCCTAGTCTGGACTCCGCTGCCATTATTTCCAAGCCTTTTCTCCCAAGTTTCCCCCCTTTTATCCTGCGTTATCCTGCAACCAGCAGGATAACGCAGGCTTAGAATAAACTCTAAGGAAGCCACGAAGTGCACTCATCTTGGAAGCCTCTTCTCCACTCGGCATTCCTCCCTCCTTACGCATGTCCTGAAGCCTTTTTTTTCCCCCTTACCCTGGGAGCCGGCTCCCACGCTGGAGAAAGAAGAGACCTAGCCACGCTCAGAACTCCCGAACTCTCTGGATCTTTCTGTAGCGAGGAACCTGGCCCAAGCAAGTTAAGCAAGACGTCTCTGACCTAGGCTGGTGTCCCTTGGGAACCCTAGGCCCCTCCACTTCCCCGCCCTGTCCTAGTGGCCTTATTAAAGAAACGGGGGCCTCCTAGGGGCACCGAGTAGGAGAAAAGCCGGAAGGGAAAGGATAATTGCGTCCATCCAGGCTTGCGAAGGGTTGGGTGCCGAGGCCCCGCTGTAGGATAAGGGGTGGGCGGTGAACAGGGAGAGGCTGTACCGACTTGAGGTGCTCACCGGAAGGCTGAAAGGCAAGTGGTTCTCTTTCTCCGAGTCTGGCAGCTGGCAGAGGCCTCTGGGGTGCCAATTCGTTTTGGACCAACCAGAAGTGTTTGACGAAGGGTCCTCTCCATCTGTGTCCCAGGAAGTAAATATGCAGAAGGGACCTCCTTCCTCCTGTCCGGCTCAAAGAAGCAAGACCCCCCCCCCCTTAGTTTCCTTAGCCCTAGCTGCCTGCTTTGTGATAAGTCCTTCCTTCCAGCCGAGGAGAAGCAGAGCAAGCCCCAAGTCCCTTCCCCACCGGATGCTGGCAGCCAATTCTGTGCGGGGCCTGTGGCCGTCACTGTATAATGTTATCTCTTCCGGTCTGCAGCCACTTCGGGTCACACCTGGACTGCAAATAGCCGCTTTCTTTTTGCCTTCCGACTGACTGTCGGGGACCCAAGCATTATGAAGTTGGACTTGCCATCCCTTGAGAATTCTCAACGTCGTCCTCGGGTCCTAAGGCGCTCGGGTCGGACACTACCCCAAGAGCAGTCAAGCAAAGATCCGGAGCAAAGAGGGGATGGGGGGGGGGCGGTAACCAGGTTCACCAAGGACCCAGGGGGAGGGAGAAAGGGGGGCTCCTCTAGCTAATTCATTTTCTCACAGAGGCAAAAGTCCTGAGTTAGACCGGTCCAAACTCTCTCCTGCTGGGGAGAACTCCCACCTCTGACCAATTCCAAGCAGATGGAACAGGTAGGCCGCTGCAGAGGCTTCTCAAGGCCAAGGCCAAGTGGCGTGCCGAGACCCGAGACGGGGCTATTGGGCTGCCTGAAGACAGACCCTCCACCTAAAGGGGCTCTTGGCCTGTCGTTTCTTACCAAGGATTTCGGTGGAGCAGAGCCCTGGAGAATCTTACCGGGCTATCCGCTCCTGCTCTGGGCTAGGTCGGAAAGCAGGCAGCGGGTAAAATCCCAGGAGAAGCAAGCAAAAAGCTTTTCCCTGTGTCTGGGGTACAACTTCCGACTGCGAGATGATCCGGGCAGGCGTCAGAAGCCTTTGCGGGTCCTTTCTGACCCACTGCGGCAGCTGCACACTACCCCTCTCTTCTCCCGATAGAAGCCTACAAGGAGCTCCAGCCGCCTCCACTTCAGAACTGTGAGGTTTAGTGAACCCACCTGCGTGCCCTTAATGGGTTCACAACCCCTGGAAAGTGTTTAATCACCAAAGGGCTTATAGTAGGACTACAAATGCCAATGACGATAAAATGACGATTTAAAAGCTTTTAAATAATTGGACTTAAAAGAAACTTCATAATTCCTCCTGGTGAGTTCTACTGGGTCCCAGAAAAGGGTCAGAAAGGGGGAACTCTGAGCTTCACATCAGCAGATTCCAACTTTAACTTCCACCCCTGGCTTCCTCTAGCTGAGTACAGGTTCCAATAGTCTTTTCCTAGGACTTGGCAAAGTAGGCAGCTGAGGGCAGGAGTCGGTTCTGCCAGTTACATCGTTGGCATTTTAAAATGTTTCTTTAAGGTTAGGTGTCTTTCCTTTCCTATGCCAGGAAAGGCCTGTGTGGTTTGGGATACAGGTTTGTATTTCTGGGGACAAAAACTGCTTTCCAAAGAGTGGGGGTGTGGGGGGGGAGTGGTGTCTCAATTCAGTTTCTGGCGTCTCTCCCCACCGGGCGAGAAGCCCCTCCCAAGCAGATTCCATCCCTGAAATTATTCCCTTGCCCTTAACACACTCAATCACCTCTCAGCTCTTTGAAAAGTTTGTCTCACCTCTGTCCTGAATCAAACCGGCTTCAACTTCTTCCATTGAGCTCTGTTGGAGAGAGAGAGAGCCCTCACTCCAGCATGCACAGTCCTATGTAGCAGTTGCTCTGCAGAGACAGGAAAACCCAGAATGGGAAACACTGATTTCCTGGTGACTTGGGACTCTTGCTTGCTTCAGGTGCGGGTTTGGAGGAGGCACAGACAAGCCCTTTGGTGACCCATCTCTTCTCAAGAGGAGCTCTTGGTCCAGGTTGGACCTGGCCTCAGCAACATTTGTGGCCTTCTCCTGCTAAGAATGACCTTTCCAAAAAAAAAAAATTTTTTTTTCTTCTCCTCAGAGGCAGAGGGCTAACTGAAATGACACTAACAATTAACACTCAGTTGTGGCTAATTATAACTATATTAAAAATAATATACAGGCCCAGCGAGATGAACGTTTGAAACAAATGAAACAAAACAAAACCAAAACATTTCCTTGCAAGCCTTCGGACCTTAATTCAATCCTCGGATTGGAACCTAAGATAAAAGGAGAGAACCAAAACCCTAAAGTTGTTCACATGCTACCTCGCTCTTATATGCATATTCTACACACAATAATAACAAATATGTAAAGCAATAAAAATGATATGTTAAAAGATATAACAAAATATGACCATAACTTAATGACCACCATAATCTTTCAAACTGTAGTCTGCATCTATTAGTGGAGGTATTAAATTCATTTAAAATTATTTTTGCTACTCATGATGTTGCTGTTGCTGGCCTGGGACTAGCTAGTAGACCAAGCTCACCTCCGGCTGCCTCCCCGTGCCTCCCCCTGCCTCTGCCTACTGAGTACCAGAATTAAAGACTTCGCCAGGAGTAAACTAAATTGAGTTTAGCATTGTTTTAATGAAACAGTGAATAAAGAGGAAAATTAGCATTATATGTGGTAAAAGTTTAGTCTAGAAATGTTTCTTGGTTTTATAAATGTAATATATATATTCATCCCTATGAGGATTAGATAGTAATCAGACTGAACTAGGTCAACATCAGAATGTTTGTTTAAAATCTTGCGTTTAAGGCATATGTTCAGTAGAATGGAGTCAGTTTTTCTCTGATGCGCATTTTAGCCGTTTTAATATCAACTAAATTAACTAATTTTTAAACCACGGGTTGCCAGATCCAAGCGTGATATCCTTGATATAACTCGCATGGCTATGACCTGAGAGAAAGGACTCCGTTGCCTAGGGAAGTCTCTGGTGGAACCCTAGTGGGTCTTTGGAGCAATGGGATTAAACAGCTGCGATTAGTAGAAGGGCTGTTCTTGGCCTGGGAATAAAATATTTGAGCTTCATGGGACCCAGGGGACCTCGCTGACCAACTGTGTCGCCCACAGGGGGTGCATACGCAGGGGAACCCGAGGAGAACAAGAGGACCCGTACTGCCTACACGCGGGCGCAGCTCCTGGAGCTGGAGAAGGAATTCTTATTTAACAAATACATCTCCCGGCCTCGCCGGGTAGAGCTGGCAGTGATGTTGAACTTGACTGAGAGACACATCAAGATCTGGTTCCAAAATCGTCGCATGAAGTGGAAGAAAGAGGAAGATAAGAAACGTAGTAGTATCGGGACCCCGAGCGGGGGCGGTGGGGGTGAAGAGCCCGAGCAGGATTGTGCGGTGACCTCGGGTGAGGAGTTGCTGGCAGTGCCACCGCCGCCGCCACCTCCCGGAGGTGCGGTGCCCCCAGGCATCCCCGCTGCGGCTGCTGGGGAGGGCCGTCTGCCTTCTGGCCTTAGCAGGTCCCCACAGCCCTCCAGCATCGCGCCACTGCGACCGCAGGAACTTCGGTGAGGACAGCAGGCTGAGGGTGAGCGGGTCGGGGACCCGGAGTGTGGACGTGGGCGCGCGGGCAGCCGGATAAGGAAGGGGATCATGAGGCTTAACCTAGACGCCACACAAGGAGAACATTCTTGAGGGTACAACAGCCAGTTGGCTATAGCCGGAAAGATGCTGGCAGACCTCTGGAAAAACAGACCTGAGCTTCTGAAAACTTTGAGGCTGCTTCTGGTGCCATGTGAACGGCCAGGTCTGCCTCTAGGACTCTTTTCCTGGGACCAATTTAGAGAACCTGGGCTCCAAACTGAGAACAATAAAAAGGGTACAAACTCGAGCGAGCGTTCCCATAATGTCAGACAGGTGAGCTAGACTGGGTACCTTTGTCTGCCCAGAAACAGAACGGCCGAGCAATCTAAGGTTAAGAATAATGAAAGGGAGTTATTTGAGGTTTCAAAGCGAATGCGTCCCTCCCTCCTCTTTTCCCTCCCTCACCCCCTTTTCCTTACTCTCCTTTCCTAGATTCCTTCCCCCTCTTTAGCCAAATATTTCATTAATGTCCATCCTTCAGCCTATACCGTTTCCTTCGAAAGTCAGAAATTCTTCACACCTGGACTTCCCTGCGCCCCTAATGGGACCTCCAAGGTCCTGGGGGACAAAGGTGCGAAAGGACATTTGAAGTTTCTGTTTAGAGTACGAAATCTTTCCTGAAGCAAGCCAGGGGCCCTGGTACACATTGGGAAACTATTCACAAAGCCCGGATGTGATTTCCATGTTGTGATTAGAAGATGGGAGGGAGGGGTGGAAGGAAGAAACTGGTTGTTTTCATTTAAAGCGGTAAACTAACCATTGTTTACTAACAAGTCTGCTATTTCAAAGTCATTCAGTCGCTCCTTTTAAGGTTTGAGCCTTATCTTTAGGCTGTTTGTGGAAAATGCTTAATAAATACAAATAGCAAGAGAGGGATTGAGGGCAACCCGGTTTTATTTCAAACCTTCCTAGAGGGCAAGTTTCCATTTCATTTTCAAATCTTAACTAGTGGTTTTTCCATTAAAATCTCCTGCTTCTTCTTCAATGGCTGTGTGGTGCACTTCTTTAGTCCCAGCACTTGAGAGGCAGAGGCAGGCAGATCTCTAGGTTTGAGAACAGCCTGGTATACAGAGTGAGTTCTAGGACAGCCAGGGCTATGCAGAGAAACACAGTCTTGAAAACCCCACAGCTTTTCTAAAAAAAAAAAAAAAAAAAAAAAAAGGGAGGGTTTTGGTTAGAGTGAAAACTCTAGCGCCAGCAGGGTCACCAGAGTCCTTGTGCTAACAACAAGGCTGGGTTGATTTAGATGGCTTCAGACTCTTTTCCGACACCTCTATTCTGAAGGCCTCTCTTAAATAGTCAACTTTAGCCCCATCTAAGCCTGAGATTCAGGAGGGGGGGGGGAAGAAAGAGACAGACAGAGACAGAGAGAGACACAGAGAGAGAAAGAGACAGAGAGAGGGGGGACTAGGCAGTTTGATTACTTAGTTTAATAATTTGTTGTTTCTAGTCACAGCCCAGTAGAAAGAAACTCTTGATCATAAAGGTGATTTTCCCTCCTCTTCAGTATAAATGTGTCCTTTCGGGATGCTACTTATAGCTTGGGCTCTGGGATGAGGCAAATCTACATTAGAGATGTCAAAAAAAAAAATCAAGGTCTTCTTCCAGTTTAATATAGTAACAAAATTTATGCTACCTTCTAGGGTTGCTGTTTTAATATCTAGAAAAGACTCGTCTGTCCATATTATTAGCGAACTGTTCACTTTCCAAGAGGCTGGCCACTAACTTCTTCCAGTCTCCACAGGTCCCTGAAGGGTCTCTCCTTTAGCAAGCCCCTGAACAGTTGGAGTGATTTTCATGTACCCACTGGTCTTAGCTAAGCAACTCCTAGTTTTACCAAACTCCCTTGTTGCCCACAGCAACCTCCGAAGCTGAGTGTGAAGAAGCTGAGAGCGAGAGGGCCCTTTTGCCAGCTAATGCTTGGGTTCCAGACTAAACCAGCCAGTTCTGGACTCTGGAATCTCAATCTTACTCCCATTGGCAGGGCTTCCTGGGAAGTGCCCAGAAAGAAAGGCAGGGAGGGGCTAACAGGAGCTGGGAATTTGGGGGCCGATAGCTGACAATGCTGGAGGTTGAGCTCTTCGGATCAGCTAGAGAGATCGGCACGCCTTTCCGCCTGCGCAGGAGGCGGTATGAGGGAACTGGGGTTTGAATTTTGCTCAGAATATGTCTCTAAAAGTTATCTGTTTACCCCATCCTTGTATATCCCATCTCCTTTCCTACACATGGCTTTGACCCCCCCATGTATTTGGGGCTCAAAATGAGATTGGAAGGAGATGGTGCCTTCCAAGGGCTTTGAAGGCGCTCCAAGACGGGCGGGTGTTGTCCGGAAGTTTCCAGTAGAAACCTCTCTTGCTGACAAGAGACAGACGGTCCTCAAGAAAGTAAGAGACAACTACACTGGGCTTACCTGTGGGCTGCAGCCGGCATGGGGGGGGGGGGCTTCATTGGGATGCCTTGGGTAGCCGGAGAAGATTCAAACGCAGAGAAGTGAGAACATAGCCTACAGCTCCAATACTGGGCTCGACCAGTGTAACCAGGAACTAGGGAGCAGGTCCAGAGCTGACTAGCCTGGGGGGGGGGGCACACATTGAGGCCCCTGGGAGGGATGGAGGTGGGCTAGAGGGGCCGGGAGATCTAAGTTCAAGTCCGGTTTAAAAAGCCTAGGTTTCTAAGCGCTGAGGCCTTAAGAATAAGGGTGGAGCATACTGTGTTCCACCATTTCGAGCGGTTCTTCACGTAAGGAGCAGCCGCCACTGCAATGACATGGGAAGTGCTAGTGGGGAGGGGGGGGATGTGTGAGCGCTGAGTGTGCCTGCTAGCATCCTCAGTCCCCCCCCCCCACTTCGTTTGTGGGGGTGTGGGGCAGAAACCACAAGCTCCACAATTCCTCTTGAATTCATCACGTGAGAGGCGTCCCTGGATACAGATCATCCCTGAACTAGCTGTGGTTAAAAAGTGGAGACCTGGAGAACACACCGCACCACACACCCTCACCTGGAAGCCTCTGGAAATGACAATCCTACCACCACCGCCCCCACCCCGCTCCCGCCCCGCCAGGTAAGGGGCTCCTGCGGGATTTCCCAAGTCCTGGGGATTCGCAGTCTAGAATGAGGTGGCATAGAGATTAAAAATACAACGCATAAAAAACAAAGCCTTTGCTTTTCTTTGGATACACCTCTTTTCCGTGGCATTGTTCCCGACTGCTCAGATAGCTCCTCCGTCTCCAGTAGATCCACGGGGGGTTCTATACAGCAACGGGGGTTCAGTTGGGTGGTGCTTGTAACCCATAGTCTGTAAAGCAGAAACCACCACCAGAAAAAAAGTATCCAGCTCTTTTCAAAAGCTAGAACCTAGCCGGGGCGGTGGTGGTGCACGCCTGTAACCCCAGTACTCTGGGAGGCAGAGGTAGGCGGATTTCTGAGTTCGAGGCCAGCCTGGTCTACAGAGTGAGTTCCATGACAGCCTGGGCTATACAGAGAAACCCTGTCTCAAAAAACAAACAAACAAACAAACAAACAAAAACTAGAACCCCCAACGGTGGTAGCCCCAGGGAGGCATTTAAAACCCACTAGTTCTTAACACTGAATAAACCCTGGAGGCTCAGGATTATCAGTGAATTTACCAGAGTGAATGGGAGTTAACCAGGCTCCCCCAGTGCCTCTTTTGGGAGAATGGGGCAGCTTCAACTTCCCCAGTTATCTTTAGGTTCCTGACCAGGTAAGGCCATCTCTCCACATCTTCAATTAACCACAGTTCAGGCATCGAAGTCCGAATGAAATGTAAGCATTGCTCACTCAAGTCAGTGAAACCTCCTTAATGCATCCCCTTAACGACATTAATATTATTTTATTTATTTCATTGTATGAGTGCTTTGCTCGCTCACGTGTATGCATGTACCGCGCGCGCGCGCGCGCGCGTGTGTGTGTGTGTGTGTGTGTGTGTGTGTGTGTGTGTGTGTTGCCTCTGGAAGCAGAAGAGGGTGTTGTTGGCCACTGTGTGAGTGCTGAAAATAAAAGCCAGGTCCTCTGGAGAACAGCCCGTGTCCTGTCCTTAAGCACCCAGTCCTCCTTCCAGCCCCTGCCTATTACAGCTCTCCCGTACACACCCTCCCCAATCTCTCCGAGTTTGTGTCTTTCTGTGTATTGTTGTGTGTTGATGTCTAAGGATGAGTGCAGCTTTGTGTGTCTGGATGGCCAGCATGGCCTCTAGGATGCCTTTGGGTCCATCTGTTTACTATGTTGCAGGGAGGTTGCCATGGTGACAGTGGTCAGGTAGCACTAAACACCATTCCTCTTCCTTCCTTCCTTCCTTCCTTCCTTCCTTCCTTCCTTCCTTATTTTGGTGGAAGGGGGTTCAAGACAGGGTTTCTCTGTGTAGCCCTGGCTGTCCTGGAACTTACTCTGTAGACCAGGCTGGCTCCAAACTCAGAAATCCAACTGTCTCTGCCTCCCAGAGTGCTGGGATTAAAGGTGTGCACCACCACTGCCAGGCCCTTCTTTCTTTCCTTATGCATGTATTTATACACGGGGTCTTACTATGTGACCTAGCTGGACTAGAATTCCATATGTAGACCAGGCTGGCCCTGAACTAACGGATCTGCTTTCCTTTGCTTCCCAAGTAGTGGAATTGAAGGTGTGTATCACCATGTTTTAACTTCCTTCCTTCCTTTCTTCCTTCCTTCCTTCCTCCCTCCCTCCCTCCCTTTTTGTTCTTTCTCTGTGTTCTAGAGATGTAACAAAGAGCTACATTCACACTGGGCAAAACTGAACACTGAACTCAGCCCCAGTCCACTCAACACTTCTTTACACATGGTGTCTTGCTCTGATGAAAACTGTCTCACTTCTTCATATCCCGAACCAAACTGAAGGCAGGAAAACTTTTTGTCAGTGTCATCTATCCTCCCCCACCCCCTTCTAGCAAAGTTTCAGCCGTCTGTCACCGGGAGAATTTTTAAATATTTTCAAGAAAAGCTGAGTTTACAGCAGAGACCATTCATGACTTGAACTTCACATACATGCACTCTTAAAGATTAGATGGCCCAGGGGGGTTGGAGGTCAGAGGACAGCAGAGTTCTCTGCTGAGATGGAATCAAACTCTGCTTGAGCCCACCTGAGGCAAGCTAACAGGAAACTGAGGTAGAGCACAGGAAGCAGAGTGTCTCTGTAAGAACTGGCAGTGGCTGGAACCTTCTGGAAAGGTGTCTCTGTGGATAGATTGGAAAGCAGAGAAAAGCAGCCAGACACAGTGGGAAAGGACGGTTATGGTCTTCAAAGAGTGGCTTCAGATAACTGTTTTCAGGGTAAAAGAGACTGGCTGGCCCACATTTGGTCTTTCGGGCTTCCATGGGATAGCAGACATTAACACCATTTCAAAACTGTATTTGCTTATGAGTAAGGTGGGAAGAGCATGAGAAAACCTTATTCTTTTCTCACTTAAATTATTCTTTTTTAATTTACTTATTCATTTTACATCCTGATTGCAGCCCCCTCCTCCTCTCCTCCCAGTCCCACCTACCCCTCCCCTTCCTCCCAGAGAAGCAGACCCATCCCCCTACCCCTACCCCACCCCTACTTCCCTACCCCCAACCCCCACCAAGTACCAACCTACCCTGGCACAGTAAATAGTATCAGGTCCAAGAGCATCCTCTTCCACTGAGGCCAGACAAGGCAGCCCAGCTAAGGGAAGGGGATCCAAAGGCAGGCAGCAGAGACTGAGTCAGAGACAGCCCCCTCCAATTGTTGGAGGACCCACATGAAGACCAAGCTGTGTAGCTGCTACATATGTATAGGGGGCCTAGGTGTGGCCCATGCATGCTCTTTGGTTGTTGGTTCAGGGCCCACAGGCCCAGGTTAGTTAGCTCTGTAGTGTCTTGTGGTGTCCTTGACCCTTCAATCCTTTCCCTGACAATACTACTTGAGTCCAGCCTAGTGTTTGTCTGTGGGTGTCAGCATCTGTTTCAGCCAGCTGCTGGGTGGAGCTTCTCAGAGGACAGTTATGCTTGGCTCCTGTCTGCAGGCATAGCAGAGTTTCATTAAGAGTGTCATGGGTTGGTTTTCTCCCATGGTGTGGGTGTCAAGTTGTGCTAGGCATTGGTTGGCCATTCCCTCAATCTCTGCTCCTTCTTTATCCCTGCACATCTTGTAGGCAGGACAAATTTTGGGTTGAAGAGTTTGTAGGTGGATTGATGTTCCCCTTCCTTCACTAGAAGCCCTGCCTGGCTACAGGAGAGTGGCCACCAAATATTTTCTCTGATGGGTGTGTGTAGCTCAGTACTAGAGCTCTTGCCTAGCATGCACAATGCCCTGGGTTCAATTTGCAAAGCTACAGTCATGTTTTGGTCTATAAATGAGATGTCACAACTTCTGAAAACACAGATGACTCCAACTTTAAGCTATATTCTACAAACCAACTTCAAAGAATTGGATTGCCTAGAGTCTTGTCCTAAACACGGAAGAAGTAAAAATATAGACTTTGGGGGACTGGGGCTTCAGTATTTGCCTAGCTAATATCAGACCCTGGGTTCGGTGCCCAGGATTGCAGTAAAGTCTGTTTCATAGCATGCTTCTAAGGCTCATGTCTGCATTCATGGCACACTAAATTCTTCAAATGTATGGTTATATATAGCCGCATATATGTTTTGCTATATCCTATGAATGAACTTTGGTTTTTTTTTTTCTGAGTAAATATTTTTCTTTTTCCTTTTTGAATTCTCTACCAGCCCTGATTTGCAGGGCTATGTACATGGTTTGAAGGCATTATATCTCCTACCTACCTGTGCTCCAAATCACTCACAAGGGTCCCACAGCTAAATAAGTGTGGGAATGCTTTATATATTACATGGAACCATTTCTATTTCAGAAAAAAAAATACACAAAATGTATCACCAAAAATCTTAAATGTGAAGATCCTGTATTTATTGGGTTCATTATAATAAATGTACGCGTAGTGTACATTATTTGGACATAACATTCAAAGAGAAAGTTTTTAAAAGGGAAATGCAACAAATGTTGATGTCCCCACCCCCAACCAGTGATCCCCTATCCCTAACCCCATCAGTGAGACCTCCCCCATCCCCCATCAGTGAGCCCCTCCCCCATTCCCCATTAGTGAGCCCCTCCCCCATCCCCCATCAGTGAGCCCCTCCCCCATTCCCCATTAAGTGAGCCCATCCCCCATCCCCCCCTGTCAGTGAGCCAACCCCCATCAGTGAGCCCCTCCCCCATTCACCATTAGTGAGCCCATCCCCCATCCCCCATCAGTGAGCCAACCCCCATCAGTGAGCCCCACCCCCTATCAGTGAGCCCCTCCCCCATCAGTGAGCCCCTCCCCCATCCCCATCAGTGAGCCCCTCCCCCATCCCCCATCAGTGAGCCCCTTCCCCATCCATCAGTGAGCCCCTCCCCCATCCCCCATCAGTGAGCCCCTCCCCCACCCCCCACCAGTGAGCCCCTCCCCCGTCCCCCATCAGTGAGCCCCTCCATAGGGACAGAGAGTAAAGATGAGGCACAGCCATCTTTCAAGCAACCCTTTGCCCTCAGAATCAGTAGAAGAGAAAGGGAAAGATCCTTCACCAAAAGCAAAAAATGAAAAGGTTTTCCTCAGAACCCTGGACAGGGGCTGGCTTCCTGTGCTGTGTCCAGTATTTATGGCCCTTCTGAAGTAGGGTAAATAACTTAATCCTTTTGACCCTGTCTGTGACCCCTGGAATTAGGCCTCTTTCTCATCTTCTGAGATTGCTGTGAAATAGCTTACGCGACAAGCGCATTTGATGGGGAGGAAGGCTTTTCGTTTGCATGAGGTCCCCCAAATTCTGGGCTTCCACCTCTCCTACTAGACAGGTGGCAGAGTTTCGTCCAGAGACTCCCGGGAGAGGCAACATTAGCAATGAAACGCATGTATCCCTTCCCGGATGGACACAGCTGAGTCTTGTCCAGGGTCTCCTCGGCAGAAGTGTGTGCATCATAAAGTGACAATTGTCCGGGCCAGACACAAGCAAGGGAATAGCTACAAACTACAGAGCACTGCCACATCCCATGGCGCTGGTACTCATCAGTGCCCGTCTTCACCGCACAGGACGTGCATGCATTATCCAATTAAATGCATTTCGATGAAGTGGGTGGAGTTTGCATAGGAATTGTTAGCACCCCCAAGCCTAAGAGATTCTCCCTAGGCCTCACTGATAAGTCATTTCCTTGGCTGTTACTATATCCATCAGCGTTAGGCGTGATGTCGCAAGGGCTGCCTCGACTGTCCACCCTACCAGCCCTGTGTTGTCTGTCTAGTCCCGAGGTGTACTCCAACCACCATACCTACTTTGTAAGCAGCGAGAGGTAATGAACACGAAGGAGGGGGACAGAATTGCAGTCCCTAAAAGATTGAAAGATGATGAAAAACAAAAACAAAACTCTAATCTGGGAATGTGGGCTCTTACAGAGCAAAGGGGGGTTTAGGTTTAGCAGTATGATTAGGTTAGGGACCTTAAAGGGACGGTCAGCCAGGATCATGGGGCAGCAGTTCTTCCATTACAGACTGAGAGTCTGCTAACGTCTGAGCAAACTAGAAGGAAATATCTGGAAAGAGCTCTCTGGAAAGACACCCTCATCTTGGCTTAAGCCTTGGGGGAGGGTGGGCAGAGTTGTTGGTGTGTGTGTGTGTGTGTGTGTGTGTGTGTGTGTTATGGGATAAAGGCTTTTTGTGTAATATAGGTTAATGGTGAGCTTGCATGCATCCTCCTGCCTCAGGCTAGGGTGAGGGCTGTGGATATGACACAGCAGTAGAGTGCCTGCCTAGCATACCTGAGACTCCAGGTTCAGCCTCAAGAACCATTCAAAAGAAGAGAGGAATTGAAAACAGAATATTGGGGCTGGAGAGATGGCTCAGTGGTTAAGAGCACCGACTGCTCTTCCAGAGGACTTGAATTCAATTCCCAGCAACCACATGGTGGCTCGCAACCATCTGTAATGGGATCTGATGCCCTCTTCGGGCGGATCTGAAGACAGTGACAGTGTACTCACATACATGAAGTAAATAGATCTTTTTAAAACAAAACAAAACAGAATATTGGTGGTAAGGGGTTACAAATAGTGATTGTGGGCCAGCTAAATGGCACAGCAGACAAAGGCCCTTGCCAACTGCAGCATATGCACACACATGAATAAATGAACAAATACATACATACATACATACATGCATACATACATGTAATATAAAAAAATTTTTAAAGAAGTGTGATGTGGCCCCTGGGGACAACAGCAGTCTCCAAGGCTAGGACCTAAGGTCTTTATTAAAAATTTGTCCTGACAGCTCACAACCGTTTGTAACTTTAGTTGTAGAGGATCCAGCATCCTCGTCCAGACATACCTCCTGCAGCCAAACAGCAACACACATAAAATAAATGAATAAATGAAAAAAGAAATCACCCAACCACCCAACCAACCAAACGAAATCAAACCAACAAACAAAAATTGTCCTGAAGGGCTGGAGAGGTGGCTCGGTGGTTAGGAACATGTACCACTCCTCTAGAGGACATGAGTTCTGTTCCCAGCACCCACACTGAGTGATCTCTATAACTCTATATAAATAGAACTCTAGTTCCAGGGAATCTGATGCCCTCTTCTGGCCTCCCCAGAGACATGTATTCTAATGTGTACACACACACACACACACACACACGCAAACTGTTAAAAAATGAAACTTGTTCTGACAATTTGTTGCTTAATGAAAGGGCCACTGGTGGAAACAATATTCATTATTGTCCAATATCCCGTGTATAGAGAGCCAATGTCCTGGAATTTAATGCCAGAAGGAAGTTTATTCAAACACATATGCTTGCTTTCATCAAACAGTGAGACACTGCAGACCACTATTTGCCTTAGTTATCAGAGAGCACAGAACTTAAGTTAATGTTCATGCAGAACTCAACTCTGCATCCTTTCTAACACAGGACATGGAGGAAGGCTGAGGTTTTTCAATCAGAAAAAATCTACTGAGTCTGTGTTTAACACCCACCTTTTCTGAACCCCCAAAAGTCTTTGAGTCATATTAGTCAGTTGAGGGAGAATACTCCACAGGACCTCCGTGAGTGTTAAATGAAATTGTTATGTGAGGGCTGAAGAGATGGTTCAGCAGTTAAGAGCAATGACTACTCTTGTAAGACCAGAGTTTGATTCCCAGCAGCCACTGGTGGCTGACAACCATCTGCAACTCCAGTCTCATAGGATCCACCGCCCCCTCTGGCCTCCCCAGGCACTGCATGCATGGTGCCTAGGGATGCACGACACTAAACACCTATACACATAAATATCTCTTTAAAAAAAAACTTTAAAAATACATAATGCATTTGAAAAGTGCTTTGTAAGATGATAAATGTTACCTATAGTCGCATAACCACACTCCCTGTCTCTTCTGACTTGGTATTTTTCAAACAATGACTTGCAACTAATTAGCAGCTGGTGAAGCCAGTTTGGTAGTTTGTTAATAGATATTCTTACTTAAATGAAATAGGAGCCCCAGAAGTAGCTCATTGGGTGGTACAGGTCTCACCTAGAAGTCCAAGGCTGTGAATCCCATCTCTAGCACCACACACACACAGACACCACATATACACACACCATACACACACCACATAAACATACACAGACACCACATACACACACAGACACACACAGAGATACCACATACACATACAAACACACACACACAGATATACACAGAGATACCACATACACATACAAACACACACACACAGACACCACAAACACACACACACAGATATACACAGAGATACCACATACACATACAAACACACACACACAGACACCACACACACACACCACACCACACACAGAGACACCACATATATACACACACACACAGAGATACTGCATACACACACAGACACCACATAGACACACATAGACACACACAGAGATACCACATACACACACAAACACACACAGACACCACATACACACACACCATATACATACCACATACATACCACATACACACACACAGATACCACATACACACATACCACACACACAGCACACACAGAAAGAGCACATACACACACAAACACACACACACAGACACCACATACATATACACCATACACACACAGAGATACCACATACACACACAGACACCACATAGACACACATAGACACACACAGAGATACCACATACACACACAAATACACACACAGCATACAGTGCACACACATATATACACAAACACATACCACACACACACACACACAGCACATATACAGTGCACACATACATATATACACAAACACACACCACACATACACACACAGACACCACATACACACATACCACACACAGCACACATACATTGCTATCTTGGATACACATACATATACACATACATATCTTATTGTCTAATAAGACAGAATGAGAAGTATCCGTCCATTACATACCTTGAGTCACTGGGACTGTCCTGCCTGTGTCTCAGAGCCCCTTTTGTGTCCCTTAGAACTCATAGAAATGCACCTGCCTCTGCCACTGAAATACTAGGATTCCAGGCATGCACCACCATGCCCGGCCAGAGCAGTACTTAAAACTTGTATGGCACTGGGCATGGTGGTGCAGACCTTTATTATTTTTATTATTATTATTATTATTATTATTATTATTATATGTAAGTACACTGTAGCTGTCTTCAGACACACCAGAAGAGGGTGTGAGCCACCATGTGGTTGTTGGGATTTGAACTCAGGACCTTCCTAAGAGCAGTCGGTGCTCTTACCCGCTGAGCCATCTCGCTGAGCCATCTCTCCAGCCCCCTGGTGCAGGCAGACCTTTCGTCTCAATGCTCTAAAGGCAGAAGCGGGAGGGGATGTCTATGAGTTCAAGGCTAGGTTGTTCTACCTAGCACGTCCCAGGCCAGGCTGGAGAGAGAGACCTTTTGTTTGGTTGGTTTGGTTTGGTTTTTAAAAGAAAGAAGCTCTAATGTGTAAGTCTACAGTGTCTGTCTAGAGTCTGTTTATTGTCCGTGTCTAGTTGGCACAGACCTGTCCTGGAGAACAGCTTACATTCTCTTTGGAAACAAAAAGAGTGGGCTGGAGGTAAGAGGTGGAGAAAGAAAAAATGTTTTTCAGGGGCTGGAGAGATGGCTCACATGGCGGCTCACAACCATCTGCAATGCTATCCAATGTCCTCTTCTGGTGTGTCTGAAGACAGCTACAGTGTACTCACATACATAAAATAAATAAACCTGTTTTTAAAAAAAAAAAAAAAAAAGATAGTACAGAGGAACTGAGATCAACAGACTTTGATACGCTGAAAATGTGCAAATACAGTTTTGTTTTGTTTTGTTTTGTTTTTTGGATTTGGTTTTTTTGAGTCAGGGTTTCTCTGTGTAGCCCTGGCTGTCCTGGAACTCACTCTGTAGACCAGGCTAGCCTCGAACTCAGAAATCCACCTGCCTCTGCCTCCCAGAGTGCTGGGATTACAGGCGTGTGCCACCACCGCCCGGCTTCAAATACAGTTTTTTTAAGTTGAGTTGGGGGTGATGATGGTTCAGACATCATCAGGTATTCTCAGGAGGCAGGGCTGAGGATAAATGGTAGTGTGCAGTATATGCTAGAGGATGTCGGAATTAACATCTTTCTCACTATTTCTTTCTCTCTCTTTTTTTTTTGGTAAGGGGTGAAAACACCCCATTTATTTTATAAATGATATCTTTTTTTTTACATTTTATAAGGAACAATGAATAGAAAATACACCCAAGTATCTGAAATTCTAAAATGAATTTCCCCTCCTTTTTCTCTATATTTTCCAAATGTAGAAAGGGCATAGCTAGCATAATAAAACCAAGCCATTTAAACATATACAACTTAACAGATTTTAGGTACCAAAGTGCTAACTTATTTTTATTTGGTCAGGAAATGTAACAATACAAAAAAAGTTAAGGTTTCCCTGAAGTCACAGTCACTTTCCAAAGATTCAATAGTAGAAACAACACAGAATAAAGCTGTCGTTCATGAAAACACGGTGGTGAATGTAGCTGTCCGTGTCTGTGTCCCAGAAAGAGCGAGCAGGCACCACGAATACTCCACGTCACCGCTCTGATCTCCGATCAACACTCGCACCACCATTTTATACCGGTTATATCCCGATTCTTTTAGCTTATCCTTAATCATCTCTGATAGACGTTTTGTGAGTCAAGGCATTTCATCTGGAGAATGTTCAACGCTTGCCAGTTCTTTCTTGAGCACAGCATGGAGGCAGTCTCTAACCACAGACGGTCTAAACCTTTGCTGGAAAATGGGCCCCAGAATATAGGTGTTCTCAGGCTCCCCCGAGTTCTTGTCGACCTCGCACGTGCCCTCGGAGGGGCCGGTCGGTCCTTAGGGACTGGCTGCGGAAGGACACAGCCATATCCCGGAGTCTGGCTCCAGCAGGTCTCTAGGAGGGCCAGCCGGTTGCTGCGGCTGGAGATCCAGGAGCGGTCGCTAGGGTAATGGGTCGCTCACCTGACATGTGGTTCACTATTTCTTTTTTTTTTAAGAAGTATATATTTATTTTATTTATATGAGTACACTGTAGCTGTCTTCAGACACCCCAGAAGAGGGCATCGGATCCCATTACAGATGGTTCTGAGCCACCATATATGTGGTTGCTGGGAATTGAACTCAGGACCTCTGGAAGAACAGTCAGTGAACTTAACCACTGAGCCATCTCTCCAGCCCTGGTTTGGTTTTTTTGGTTTTTTTGTTTGTTTTGTTTTGTTTTTTGTTTTGTTCATGTGTTTGTTTGGTTTGGTTTTGGTTGGGTTTTTGTTTTGTTTTGGTTTGGTTTTTTGTGGATTTGGATTTTTTTGAGACAAGGTTTCTCTGTATAGCCCTGGCTGTCCTGTAACTCACTCTATAGACCAGGCTGGCCTTGAACTCAGAAATCCGCCTACCTCTGCCTCCCAGAGTGCTGGGATTACAGGCGTGCGCCACCACCACCCGGCAGTAGTTTTTTTTTTGTTTTGTTTTGTTTTTTTAACTACATTTCTTTCTTTCTTTCTTTGAGAGAGGCGTGAGTGCCACTAGTGGAATCTGAGGACAACGTGCAGAACTGGTTTTCTCCTTCTCCTAATGTGGGGTCCCAGAGACTGAAACTCTGGATGTCCAGTTTAGATGAAGGCACCTTTACACACTCTACATTTCTCTGCCCCCCCCCAGCCCCACTGTTTCTGTTTGTAATTTGAGGTGCTTAAGAATGGAATGGGGCGCCTCATATGCTAGACTAAGCTGTGCGCCAGCACCTTCCCTGAGTCAGAACAAGAATATTTTAGTAGCAATCCTCTTATAGCCTCCAGTGTTAGGTTCATTGCAGGGAGAAATTAAGGAAAAAAAAAAAGTTTAACTCTTATTTTGATCATTTTGGGGGATTTTTGTTTTTGTTTTTTTGAGACAAGATTTCACCGTGTACCCCTGGCTGTCCTGGAATTCACCCTGTAGGCCAGGCTGACCTTGAGTTCACAGAGATCTGCCTGCCTCTGCCTCCCAAGTGTTGGGATTAAAAAAAAAACATTAAAAACACCACTGCCCAGTTTATTTGACAAATGTTTCGATTGAAAAAAAGGAGAACTAAGTCAAGCTTGGTGGCACACACAGGAAGCTGAGTCGGGAGAATCATGGGTTCGAGGCCAGGCTGGGCTATGTAGCAAGGTTCTCTCTGAGAAGAGGGTAGCAGAGGGAGAAGGTGGAGACAGACACACAGACAGACAGACACACACACAGACAGAGATAACCAGTGGAGAGAGACAATATCAACCATTGGTGTATAAACTTCAGACTTGGCCAAGCGGTGGTGGCACACGCCTTTAATCCCAGTACTCGGGAGGCAGAGGCAGGCGAATTCCTGAGCTCTGAGGCCAGCCTGGTCTACGGAGCTATACAGAAAAACCCGTCTCGGGGGAAAAAAAAAAACAAATAAACTTTGGGCTTGCTGCTGCTTCAATCAAGGAGGAATCGTGGGTGAAAATTAGTTTCAAACCGAGGCCCTAGTTTGTACTCCGTCCACCTCACGCCCTGTTTTTTGGGAACACTAACTTTCCAAGTTCTAAACGACTGTATAAGAAGCCTGGATAGGGGCCTGGAGAGACTGCTCAGTGGTTAAGGCATTGGCTTCCAGAGGACCTGAGTTCAGTTCCCAGAATCCACACGCGGCTCCCAGCCACCTGTAACTGCACTTCCAGGGGCCAACAAAGCTCCCTCTTGTGGCCTTCTTGGATGTGCAGATATTCCTGCTGGCAAAACAAAACACGCATACATATGAAATGGATATGAAAAAAGAGAAGCCAGGGCTGGTGCTGTGACCTTTAACCCCAGCACTTGAGAGTCAGAGGCAAGCAGATCTCTGTGAATCTGAGGCCAGCCTGGTCTACAGAGTGAATTCCAGGGTAGCCGGAGCTGCATAGTAAAAACCCTGTCTAGGGGGAAAAAACAATACAAATAAATAGACCTGAATGGACTTGGCCTCTGACTCAGCTTAATTTCTGAAAACATGGCTGGGGTTTAGGAGACCCTCCAGAGGGCTACAGTCTGGCCCTTCAGATCCACCTGAGTGGCCTGAGGAGCCAGGCACTGTGGAATGGAGCTGGCTGTCCCTGCTGTACTCTGTCTGAAGTCCTGTCCTGTCCTGTAGAATGAACAAACGGTAAACATAGAGACACAGCTGTGGAACACGAAGTCTGCCCGTGTTTACTGTCACAAAGCCACAGATAACGTCTCCGTGTGTTCCCTGTGGCTGCGTTAAAGAGTTCATATGGCCATGGAGGCTGATAGCAACAAACTTTCCTGTCACCCTGTTCCTCACGTCTGTCTGCCTTTGTCTCTCTCTGTCTCTCTGTCTCTGACTCTCTCACCTTTCTGTCCCTCTGTCTGTCTGTCTCTGTGTCTTTGTCTCTGTGTCTTTATGTTTGTGTGTGTGCGTGTGTGCGCGCACACGTGTGTGTTTGTGTGTGTGCGTGTATGTGTGTGTACGTGTGTGTATGTGTGTGTACGTGTGTGTGAGTGTGTGTGTGTGTGTGTATAATCACATCTAGGACCTCAAGCATTCAAGACAAGTGCTTTTACCTCTGAGCTCAACACTTAGCACAGGATACTTAACTCAGTTATATCTGCATGTATTTCTATTTCAGCTGAGGGGATTTTTAAAAAGTTTTTTTTTTGAATTACACTTATTGTTTATTTGTGTGTATTTGTGCACAACAGCTCTCCAGTCAATCAAAGGAAGCATGGGGGAGTCTGTTCTCTCCTTCCACCATCCAGGAATCACACTCAGGGTGTCAGGCCTAGTGGCAAACACCTTTACCTGACAGGCACTCCCTACTTAACCCTGGCTGTCCTAAGGCTTACTCTGTAGACCAGGCTAGACTGGAACTCACGGAGATCCACCTGCCTCTGCCTCCCAAGTGCTGGGACTAAAGGCATGCTCCACTAGCCAAGTTTTTCTTTTCTTTTCTTTCTTTCTTTTTTCTTTCTTTTTGAGACAGGGTTTCTCTGTGTAGCCCTGGCTGTCCTGGAACTCACTCTGTAGACCAGACTGGCCTCGAACTCAGAAATCCGCCTGCCTCTGCCTCCCAAGTGCTGGGATTAAAGGCGTGCGCCACCATTGCCCAGTTTACTGGCCACGTTTTAATGGTTTATTTGCCTTAAGGCAGTAGTCACAGGTTCTAAGATATTTTCAGAGTGATCGTGACACGTGACACACAGTTACTAAAGCATCACAGCTTGTCTTCTTTTGCCTTTGTGTCTGTGTATGCTTGTTATATATGTGTGTGTGTGTGTGTGTGTATATGTGTGTATGTGTGTGTGTGTATATACACGTATGTTTGATAGTGCACATGCCTGTACTCACAGGAGGCCAGAAGATGACGTCAGCCTCCTCCTATTCCTTTGAGGCAGGATCTCTCCCTAGACCTGGGCTTTGAATTTTTCTCCACTAGGCTGGAAATGAGCCACCTTGTTTGCTCCCAGACTGACGAGAACAGATTACAGGTCTGCCTGGGACAATCACGGTCTTGTTACTTAAATTCGGAGATCCCAAATCCCATCCTCGCGATTGTAAAACACTTTTAACCGCTTAGCCATCTCTCCAACCTGTCTAAACACAAAAGTAGGAACCAACTGGGCATGGTGACACAAGTCTTTATCCCATAACTCAGAAGGCAGAGGAAGGTGGATCCCTGTGATTTGGACCAGTATTCACTGATACATACTGAACTCAGGCCAGCCAAGGCTACACAGTGAGACCCTGTCTCAAAAACCAACCAAGCAAGGCTAGGGAGATGGTTTAGCAGCTGAGAGCAATGGCTGCTCTTCCATAGCTCAGTTCCCAACAGCCATTTAGTGGCTCACAACCGTCATCATGGGATCTGATCTTCTCTCCATTCATGCAGGCACATATGCAATTAGAGCACGCATAGACACAAATAAGTAAATAAACCTTAGAAGAAACAAGGGCTGGAGAGATGGCTCAGCGTTAAGAGCACTGACTGCTCTTCCAGAGGTCCTGAGTTCAATTCCCAGCAACCACATGGTAGCTCACAACCATCCGTAATGAGATCTGACGCCCTCCTCTGATGTGTGTGACAGAAAGATTATTTCATGTATGTGTAAGTACACACATACAACTCTTTTTACTTAAAACTGATTGACTGATGATTGATTTAGTGTTGGGTATTTTTGTTGTTCCACCCCCCCCCCCCGATTTCAAGAAAAACAACAAACAAGCAAACAAACAAACAACAACAACAACAAAAAGAATATTAAAAAATATCTGGGGCTGGAGAGATGGCTCAGTGGTTAAGAGCACTGACTACTTTTCCAGAGGTTTTGAGTTCAATTTCCAGCATTTCCAACATGGTGGCTCACATGCATCTGTCTTCTGACATGCAGCATACATGCAAGTATTACATTCATATACATAAAAAATACCTGTTGGCATACACAAAGTGATTTAGGAAATAACCTTGGCATTCCATTGCTGGATTTAAAAAAAAAATAGGGTTCCAGAAAAAAACATGATTTAGTTTCCATTTTTATGGTTTTTGGTTTTTGTTTTTGTTTTGGTTTTGGTTTGGTTGCTTGGGTTTTTTAATTTATTTTGTATTTATTTATTTATTTTGGTTTTTCGAGACAGGGTTTCTCTGTATAGCTCTGGCTGTCCTGGAACTCACTCTGTAGACCAGGCTGGCCTCGAACTCAGAAACTGCCTGCCTCTGCCTCCCAAAAGCTGGGATTACAGGAATGCGCCACCACACCTGGCTCATGTTTTTTTTTTAATACTAGAAAAGAAAGATTATTTCATGTATGTGTAAGTACGTGTGTACTTTTTACTTAAAATTCTTTTTTAAGTAAAAAACTAAGTACAATTCTTTTTACTTAAAATTGATTGATGGATGATTGATTGATTTAGTGTTGGGTATTTTTGTTGTTTTTGTTTTTCCGGTTGTGTTTTTTCCCTGTACAGATCTACAATGTGTACCATCTGAGTGACTGAATCATGACCCCTGTGTGGGTGCTGGGAACTGAACCCAGGTCCTCTGCAAGAGCAGCTCTTTAGAGTTTAGTGTTCTTTACAGCTGAGCCATCTCTCCAGCTCCCACACGCATCAATCTTTTAAATGTGTTGGCGTTGGCAGGAAATATCTGAGGGAGCTATTCGTGTGCATTAACAGAACCCAACCCCAGCCAGGCTTTGATGGGGGTGTTCTTTGGACGGTGTCTCTCCCAAACCTCTTAAAATCTTTTCTGGGTGTTGAAATTTGCCTCTCCCGCTTCTGCTGGCTTCCGTGAGGGTTGGGGGCGGGGGCGGGGGCGGGGACTTCCTCTCCCCCACTGAGCCTGCCTCTGCTTATCTCTAAGATTGTGTTCTCTAGCCCTCTAAGGGGTCTGGGTGAGGCTAGGCGGAAAGGGGGCGCTGCTCCTGAGGCGGCTACTGTGTGCAAGCTCGACCTTTGCCGCTTCGACTCTGCTGGAAACCAGGAAAGAATGTGGTTTCGGAAGAAGGTGGCCCAACTGCTCTCCTTGCTCTAAACTCCTGATTTTCAGAATGAACCCTTGTGTCCAAGTCAAGGCTCCATTTCTAAAAGACTTGCCAGAGGAGAGAGGCTTCCGCAGAGGAAGCAGGGATAGGCGAGGGCAGTGCACGGTTATGGGCTGGAGAAGCGTGTGTGTCTCCACCACTGTAAACATTAACTTATATTAAAACCCGGCCTTTCTCTTCCCTGGATTTCACAAAGCAGGAAGTCAAAAGCAGGGTGCAGGGGAAGGAAACTACCCAAAGAGAGGGCCCTGAGTAAATTATTTAGCTGTGACACAAGACTGAGTCATCCATCTTTCTCCACACCCTGAAGTGGGCCCAGGTTGACGCCAGTCCTCAGACCCACTAATTTAAAGCCAAGAGGAGAAACCAGATTGCCAGAAACCAGGAAAACGTCTGGAGTTGAGGGGTAGGGAGGAGGGGTTACTCAGACTGACTAAATTCCTGGGCTCCATGAGACCCGCGGTGGCTGCAGGCTATTGCGCAGGACTTGGTGACAATGAGAGGCAAACCAGAGGCGTCTCTCTGGCTGAGATGAGATTGGACCCGGCCCAGGTACTCACAGTTTGCGCACCTCATCTTCAGTTGTTAAAGAAGAGGAGCTGAGGAAGAAAAATGCATATGCAAAGGCAGAAATGTGCAGGTCCCTTCACACCTTGTGATGATGGACCAGGATGTGCCAAGAGCCATCCTCCCTAGGACTCACCCCAGCCTGGTGCCCTTGGCCACCAAGCCAAAAAGCAGCGGCAGGGACAGAGTGTTGCTGCCCAATCCCGGGTGTCACCCATTCCTGCAGTGCCCAGACTGACTGCCCTACATTGCGCCCCGGGTCGCAGGGTTCCGAGCTCAGCCTCGGCAGCAAGCGCCCCCTACCGGATCCTCGCGTGCGTGCGGCCACAAAAGAGTCCCGCACTGGGATAGGCTATTGGCTGGGGACAGATTTGCAGCAGCTGCACAAATCAGCTGGGTAGCCTGGGGCCCTTGGCGGGGTCTGGCCAGAGACCACTCCAGGTGCTCCTAGCCCCAGGCATGTCAGTGCCGGGTGGCCAGTTGCCCGCTACTCTGAATTTAGAGGCTTGTAGTGTTTAAAATTGAGGGAATTATGGGGGGGCAGTGATGATGGACCAGGTCTTTATTCCCAGCACTTAAGACGCAGAGGCAGGAAGATCTCTGTTGAGTTCGAGGCCAGCCTGATCTACTGAGCAAGTTCCAGGACAGTCAGGGCTACGCAGAGAAGCCCTGTCTCAACCCAACCCCTCAGGGAAAAAAATAAAGAGGGAATCGGGCAATGCAGAGGACCGAATGCTGGTCCCAGTATCCACAGGCTAACAACCATCTCCAGTTATACGGGATCTGATGTTTTCTAAGCAAACGCACATATGTATATATGTATGTATGTATATATATAATTAAATATATATATTTAATTAGCATATAAACAGCTGAGTGTGGTGGTGTATTGTCTTTAGTTAATGCCAGCATTTGGGAAGCAGAGGCAGGCAGATCCTAGCCCAGACTACTTAATGAGTTACAGTCCAGCTAGGGCTACGGTGAGAACCCGTCTCTAAAAGTAAATATAACTATTAAAAGTCAGGACATGGTTAATTAGACAATTAATTAAGAAGGGCGCTCATCGGAACCAAGCTCCTCCAAAGAAGTGCTAACAAGTGTTCTGAATCCCACAACGATGCTGCGTCTAGGTGCAGACATTGGCAGAGGCGGTGCAAAGGGTTTGAACTCCTTGCAGCCTTTTGGCGTGCGCCACGCTTAGGAAGACGCTGTGACCGCTCCCGGGGCACACATTCCCGGGGCTAGAGCGCCGCCTTCTGGCCCTCCTCCAGAGGAAGGCGACTCACCTGGCTCACCTGTGTGCTTTAGGAGGCGGACTGCTCCAGTGACCTTGGGGAACGCGCAGGAGCCTGGGCTCTGCCTACAGGAAGCTGGTATGACTCCTTCCTGCTGCCTGGAGGAGAAGCACAAGGCTGTCGCCTCCGCGTTTCTAGTTAAAAACAGTGGAGCAGGCGAGACGGCTGGGTCGGTAGAGGCACTTGACGCTAAGTCTGATGACCTGGGTTTTCCGTAGTGGCTTGGTTGCACATGGGTATTTTGATACGTGGTGACCAGTACTTCCCCGGGTATATTTCGGACAACTAGGAATTCTGTAGAAAAAAAAAATCAAGCTCAAATCCAAACAGTTTCTCCGGGGAAGAATGAGGAAGGAATAAATTGAAAGCTGTAGGCGAAAGCCGGTGACGCCAGCCTGTAACTTAGGAGGGGCAGGCAGAAAGATTAAACGTCAAGGCCAGCATCGGCTACTTCCTGAGTTTCAGGCTACCTCTTTTCTGTCTAATGTAACTTTGTTTAGTTATTTCATTGGTTTGATGGATTTTATTTTGCTTTGTTTCTTTGAGACAAAGTCTCAACGGTGTACCCCTGGCTGGCCTAAAGCTTAATAACAGACCAACCTGGTCTTCGAATTTACAGAAATCTACTGACTTCTGTCTCCCTGGTGGTAGAATTAAAGCCACGTGGCTCAGGTCCCTTTTTTAACAACTCTTAAATCTGTGGCGGAGGTAATTCATCGTTATTTGGATGTTACTGCTGATCAATAAAATAACCTAGATGCTACATAACAGACCACTGGATGTTATATGACAGTGATTAACTCTTATTTTATTTTCTGTGTTTGCTTTCCTGAAATTAAAGAGGATTTTTTTTCCAAGTGGCATTTCTAATTATTTATTTTTATTTTACGCCCCTTGGTGTTTTGCCCTTATGTGTGTCTGTGGAAGGGTATCAGATCCCCTGGAACTGGAGTTACCGATGGTGGTGAACCGCCATGTGGGTGCTGGGAATTGAACCCAGATCTTTTGGAAGAGCAGCCAGTGCTCTTAACCACTGAGCCAACTCTCCAGCCCTCAAGTAGCATTTTTTATGAAAGCTTCTACTGTCCTGCTGCAGGTAGAAGGTGCTAGCAGCAGACGACTAACCTCACAAGCTCTGTGACGACATACGAGCCTGAAGAAACAAGAAAAGAAACTAAAACAGACACACATGAGCTTGTGTGGGCTTCTACTGCCAATAAAACACTGGGCCCCATAAGCCCACGGAGTGAGCTGAACATCACTGTGCGCGTGAATGTGTGTGCATGCAGAGAGTAGACACTTCATCTCTGGGAAAACGTCAAACCTCAGCTGTTCCGGAGCTTGCGGGAAATAAAATAAACTGGCCATTTCACTCCGGGGCTTGGTAACTTAGCAGTTAGTATCAATACCTGCTGTTGCTAGTCACAAATTCCAACTTGGAGATGCTCAGTTGTTAAGGCAAATGTTCTTGTTTGAGTAGTAAAGACAAAGAAGACAAAAGGTGACCCGTGTGCCACCCTCTCTGCTTGGATTCCTCTCCAAAGAATGTCTGGTATACGCTGGTCTAAGTCTGCTTTATCTTTCTTTCTCTCTTTCTTTCTCTTTCCTTTTTTCTAAGACAGGTCTCCACCATAATGTGGAGGTGCACACCTTTAATCCCAGCACTCAAGAGGCAGGGGCATGAGTGTGAGTCCAGCCTGGTTTACAGAGTTGAGTTCCAGGACAGACCCGGCTACACACTGGGAGCCCGCTCGCCCCGCCCCGTATCAAACAAACAAAAGTAAAGACAGACTCTCATTGTGCAGCCCTGGCTGTCCTTGAACTCACTATGTGGCCAGGCTGACTTCAAACTCACGGAGATCTGCCTGCTTTAGCCTCCTGGGTGCTAGGGTTAAAAGATATTGGTCTGGAGAGACTGCTCATTAGTTAAGAGCACTGACTGCTCTTGCAAAGGTTGTGTGTTCAGTTCTCAACACCCACATTGTGGCTCACAACTGTGTCCAGTTTCAGGAACTGACATCCTCACACAGACATGCATGCGTGGAGGCAAAATACCAATCTACATAAAATCAAACCAAATCATTCTTTTGAAAAGAATTCAGAATTGGGGTGTGGTGGCACATGCCTTAAATTCCAACACTCCAGAGGCAGGTGGGTCTCTGTGAGTTTGAGCCAGCCTGGTCTACATAGCAAGTTCCAGGACAGGCAAGGCTACACAGGCAAACCCTATCTCAAAGTACTAGTATTCATAAGTTCTAAGCTGTTTTCTACATCTAACTGCATAACCTCCCTTAGAAATCTGAAATAAGAAGTAGATTTATTCTCTGGTTTGTAGTTAAGGCAGACAAACAAACAAATACACAAGCAAACACACAAAAGACACTGATTGTCTGGCCCTGGGGTCACTCAGCTGTTCCTCCAGCTGTCCTCACGAACACCTGCCTGGTATCCTACAGTCGCAACTGGTCTTAAAGACACTTGAGGAATGACTGAACCTTAATTCAGTCAGAACCACAGCTGGCTGTTGGGATGCCTCCTTGAATAGTATGGCACTGTGAATAAGGCACTGTTGGGACGCTGATAATTTCAAAAGGAAAAGGATCACCCCCCCACACACACACACACACCCTTTGAGCTAAAAAGCAAAACAAAACAAGGAAAAGCACTGAACAACTGTGAGGAGGCCTCAGAGGCGCCTTCAACTGCCCTTTACTCTCCTAGACACCAGATGTGTTTGGACACTTCTAGGAGGAACAGGGAAGCGATCAGATCAGTTGACTTGCTTGTCTTCACATCTGGAATTTGGGTCAGGCCTCTGCCACCCCAGAGGGTATGCAGAACCTGTGGGTGGAGAGTAGACTGGACAGACTGGAGGCTATTTTGTGAAAGCATCCAGAGCTAAAGGATTTAGAGAAAAAAAAAAAGAAAGAAATTCCAGGAAGGGGGCGATTGTATCAGGATTTGAGAAACTGATCCTATTCAAAGGGTCTCCCTAAGGGCCCTGGAGCACTTTGCAGAAGATGCTTTGTGATAAAAAGCAGCTTGGTCCTCACGAAAGGCCTAATTGTAGTGTGTGCTGTAAAGATACACGCACCTACAACCTCATCTGACTCCCACTATACAGATCAGAGAGATGTGACCTCCCCAAGGTCGACCGGCCCTGGAAACAGCAGCCCGCGGTGCTACAGGCGCCAACATTTCTTTCTGGTCTTCAGCAGCTGCTGCACCACCATGTTGCCTTCTTTTCTCCCTTGGTGGTTATGAATCACAACAGCAAGGAAATGGCTGGCTGTATGTTTTAATTACTATTTAAAATTCATTTTCTCTCTTTCTTTCTTTCTTTCTTTCTTTCTTTCTTTTTTTCTTTCTTTCTTTCTTTCTTTTTTTTTTTTTTGGATTTGGTTTTTTTCGAGACAGGGTTTCCCTGTATAGCCCTGGCTGTCCTGAAACTCACTCTGTAGACCAGGCTGGCCTCAAACTCAGAAATCTGCCTGCCTCTGCCTCCCAGAGTGCTGGAATTACAGGCGTGTAATTACAGAATTAAAATTCATTTTCTTGGGGCTGGAGAGATGGCTCAGAGGTTAAGAGCACTGACTACTCTTGTAATGAGATCGGATGCCCTCTTCTGGTATGTCTGAAAACAGCTACAGTGTACTTATGTATAATAAATAAATAAATCTTTTTTTAAAAATTCATTTTCTTGGAGCTGGAGAGATGGCTCAGTGGTTAAGGGCACTGACTGCTCTTCCAGAAGTCCTGAGTTCAATTTCTAGCAACCACATGGTGGCTCACAACCATCTACAATGGGATCGGATGCCCTTTTCTGGTGTGTCTGAAGACAGCCACAGTGTATTCATATAGATAAAAAATTAATAAACAATTTTAAAATAAAATAAAATTCATTTTCTTGGCTAACGTAAGCATGTGACTAAATGCTAAGTACGCCTTTCCTTTCATTCATCTTTCAGACTTTATTAGATGGGTATAGGAACCCCACACAGGGTTCACAGGGGAAAAAATAGCTGGGCAGTCTGCACCTTTCCATACATAACCCACATTGCTGTTTTATTCCTGTGTTTATCTTTTTTTCATGTGTGTTCTGCCAGCATATATGTGTGCCAGCATACCATGTCAGCGGAGGCCAGAAGAGGGTGGCAGACCCCTGAACTAGTGGGAGTCACCGAAGGGTATGAGTTGTTTGGTAGGTGGCGGGGAATCGAACCCTTATCGTCTGGAAGAGCAGCCAACTTTCTTAACCACCGGAGCTACCTCTCCGGGCTACTGTAAATTTACAGAGAGAGAGAGAGAGAGAGAGAGAGAGAGAGAGAGAGAGAGAGAGAGAGAGAGAGAGAATTGGTGCAAAGGGGGCTCTTTTAGAAGTGTGAAGAATCTCTATTCCAGGTTTGTTTTCTTAAAGTCAACAGATCCAAGAATCTCCCGCAATCGCAATCTCAATGTGGGCATTTGGACTGTGAGCTTTGGGGACTGAACCTTCTCACATGCTAAGCTGTTAGTAAGTTATTTCCCATCCCTACACCTTCAACCCTAAATCGTTTTCTACAAGCCCAGAACTCTCCTGGGAGATCTCGTGTGCCTCGGTGTGACAGCAGCTGAGAGGAGGGGCGTTGGCTGGAATTTTCTCGTTGGGCATGATCTGGAGCCCTTTCCAGATGTCTCCAAGCAAGGAGCTCAGAGCTCAGGCCAAACCACAGATCTTCCCGAGCACACGCGCCTCCTAGCGGCCTGAGCCCAGAGCTGGATGTCTCAAGGGCCCGGAGCTGGAGCATTCTAGAGCTTCTCAATTTTTCGCTCTAAAACAGCCTCAAGCTCCAGGTACAAGTCTCTCTAAACTGAGGCTGCGCTGCCAGTTCACGCCACATCCCGTTTCCTCCAGCTGGCTTTACCGATGACACAGTGTCTCTGGGTCTGAAGCTCTCTGTACCGTCACTGGCCCGGAAGGGCCTTTTTTTTTTTTTTTTTTTTTTTTTCTTTCCTCCCCTGGCCTGGGAGGTCGAGGCTACAGAAAGCAGGAGAGGGGGAGGGTCTGCTACGGCGACCTCTGTTGTGTTTCAAAGCCCCCCCCCCCATCATCTCTGCTTCAAGAGGGGGACGAGCCCCGGGAAGGGGGGGACTTGTAATCGCGTGCAGCGGGACAATGCCGACTTTTGAACCTCTAACCACTAAGCAAACAACCCTTGTGCTCTTGCTTCACTGTCCAAACAGAGTTTATTGACAGGCGTTTCACAGCAACGCATAGCAACCGCGCCGCTGGCGAGGAGCTGGCGTGTGGGCGCGGCCAGCGCGCAGCCCTGCGATCCTTGCTGGGACGGGAAGCACCTGGGGCCAACGAGGATCACCTGGCCCTGAACCTGGGGAGCCCGCGCCCCGCAGACGCCCACGCAGCTTCCCCAGTGGCCAACACCCTTCCTTTCCTTCTGAAGACACCTTTCCCAATCTCACAGCAAATTCGCCACCTGGAAGGGCGCTGCCGGGTGCCCGGGTGGTGGATGGGTCTCCCTGCCCTGCCTGCCTCCTCTCCCTCCGTCAGAATCCTATACCTTAGGGCAAGGCTTAGTCCTAAAAGGATGGAGGTGGTTCTAGCCTTGCCAGAGGACCCAGACGCTCAGGAGAGGCAGCAGATCCGCCAGATAAGCAGCCACTGCTTGGATCTTATTCTGATCTTGAATTCTTGTGTGTGGTGGGGATGGGGGTGGGGAAGATAATATCATTCCGGGTAGTTAGAAAGGAGTGTAGGCAGAGAGGGCCCATGGAAGTGCCTAGGGTTTCAGAAGACTCTGTCAAGAAAGTGTGGTCTGGAAAGTACAGAAAAATACCAGTCAATGCTGCGCTCAACTCGATGGGCTAAGGGGTACACCGGAGCGCGCGCCTGGCTTGGTTGGGGGTCGCTAATGGAGGGAGTTGTCTTAAGTTTGCATTGAGAAGTGAGCTAAAGCCCTCTCACCCCACCCCCACGAATCATTCTGCAGCAGCTGGGAAGCAGCTAGCCGCTGTGACTAGCTTTTTGCCCAAAGGCACCCCCAGGAAAACCACACATTCCACAAGCCATTGCTGGACTGAGGCATGGGGGTGGGGTGGGGCGGGGTGAGATAGACTCAGGACTCAGTTCCTTCAGCTTCTGAAGGTTTTTTTGGGGGGGGGGGCGGGAAATAATCGGCTGCCCAGAAACCTTCTCCACCTCTTCCTTACCACCACCACCACCACCCTCTGTACTTCTAGCTTTCAACCGGAGAAGATATTTTATTTCCTAGGAAAAAAAATAATTTCAGTCAAAATCCAAAGAAGATCAAATTCAGGATCTGAAATCTGTTAAAGTTCGTTTTATCTTTGTCTTTTTACAAAATAAAAGTCAACTGTGTTCGGATACCCCCACCCCCAACCTTCCCTTCACCATACACGTTCTCTCTACCCATGGGTCCAGAAGGCTTTTTAAAAGGCTTGCTTAGCTTGTTACACAGATGAGTGACTCGAACAGCAGCAAACAATTCCGGTCTTCTGCAGCCAAAGACTAGGGAAGGGACAGGAAGTCCAGGTTGGCTCTGGCATTTACAGCATAGACATACATTCAGCCTACAGCGGCTCTGGTGACAGGCTTTCTAAACAAGCCCTTGTCGCAGGGGCCTGGAGTTGGCGAACCACCCCCTCTCAGCACAGCCCCTGAACCCACCACCCCTTGCTGATCTGTGGCGAAGAAAACACAGACCACCTGGTCGGGGAGGCTCTGCAGACGTTGGTCAGTCCAGCTTTCTATCTTAGCTGCCTCTGGCTCCTGTAGTTTGAACAGTCCCTGGCCCCTGAGGCAGGATTGGTCAGCTGGCTCTCAGAAAGCAGTCAGCAGGAAATAGCCATCTTGGTTCAAGTATTGCTACCCCACCTCAGCCAGCCTCACTCTCTCCTCAGCTCCAAACAGAAATGCAGTCTATGTTGGGGCAAAAGAAGCCGAAGGCTTGATGCCTGTAATCAGTCCTGGCAAGGCGCGTGAACGGAGAAGCCCCAGGAATCATTTCCTTGCTGGCAGGAAGAATCAGAATGGGAAAAGTTTAAAAAAAAAATCTAAACCATGTCTTCCCCCCGAGGTCCACAATCCCACTCGTCTTCTGTCCTCAATCTCCATCAGTAGATGTTGTTTGTGGGTAGAAGAGGGGTCTCTTCTGAGGATTCTCGCAGCGTCCATAACTCCTCATGGTTCAGCCTGGGATTGCTGTGCCGCTGCCGCTTCAGACCACAGGAGGGGGTCACTGGGTGACAGCGGAGTTTAAAACCCCTCCAGCTGGCCCCAGAACCCCAGGGACAGAACCAGGCACCGAGCCTTGTAAGGAGGTCACAGGACTCAAGGGCTCGGGCACGCTCCGCAGTGCACCGGGCTGAGGCTGAGAAGGCTGTGGCGGAGGTGCAGGCGGCGGTGGCTGCTGCTGCTGCTGCTGCTGCTGCTGCTGCTGCTGCTGTTGTTGCAACTTCTTCTTGTTGATTTTCCTTTCCTTGGCTCTGCGGTTCTGAAACCAAATTTTCACCTAGAAATGACAAAATAGAAGGTAGAAGAAGGTAAGACCGGAGACACCGTGCCACCCAGAACACCCTCCCTCCATCTGAGTTTTAACTCCCCAAAGCCAGTTCAGCCTCCTCTTTACTTGCCTCCTGCCCCCTCCCAAGTTGCTTTCCAAAAAAAAAAAAAGAAGAAGAAAAAAGAAAAAAAAAGAAAAGAAAAAGAAAAGAAAAAAGAAAAAAAGAAAAAGCAACAAACTCAGGACCAGGGAATAGAACCCCTTGGAAATTATTTCCGACACAAATGGCAACCAACTCAGGTGTGCCTCGGGGGTCACCCTTGGCCCTCACAGCTCCTGACAATGCCGTTTCTTCACCTTGGCACAGGCAATGAAATTTCGTCCAAAACTTCCTGGCTATGAATTTGACTTGTCTTTTTTCTTCTTCTTCTTCTTTCTTTCCCTAGACTACAGAAAGTGTTCCTGTGCCAAGAAGGGTCACTTTTGTTTTTAAAAAGAAAGTTCGCAGGGCGGTGGTGGTGGTGGTGGTGGTGGTGGTGGTGGTGGTGCATGCCTGTAATCCCAGCACTCTGGGAGGCAGAGGCAGAGGCAGAGGCAGAGGCAGGTGGATTTCTGAGTTCGAGGCCAGCCTGGTCTACAGAGTGAGTTCTAGGACAGCCAGGGCTACACAGAGAAGCCCTGTCTGGGAAAAAAAAAAAAACAAAAAACAAAACAAAACAAAACAAAAAAAAACCAAACCAAAAAAAAAAAGGTAAAGAAAGTTCTTCAAGGATTCGTTTTATTTTTCGTGTGTGTGTGTGTGTGTGTGTGTGTGTGTGTGTATCCATATATATCCATAGAAGCCAGAGGCACTGACTGGATGCCTGCAACCAGTTACATGACAGGGCACGCCATCTGATATGGTGGCTGGAAACAGAACCTGGAACTAGTCCTCAGCAAGAGTAGTCTGGACCTGTGTTTTTCTTTTTAGGACAGTTCCCATGTTGTGGTGACCCCCGCCCAATCATAAATTACTTCCATTGCTACTTCGTAACTAAAATTTTTTTGCTGTTGCGAAGTGCAATGAAAATGTTTGAAAGGTGAGTTGGGGGGTCGCGACCCACAGGTTGAGAACCTTGGTCCCAAACGCGCTCTCTTTCCAAGGGATCTTCCATACTGCAGCATGGACTAGGCTTTTCCCTTGCAACTCTTTGGGAGGTGATGGTGGAAACAACTGGAAACTCCGGGATTCTCAAAAGGCAAACGGCTCCCTTGAACAGCCATTCAAATGCTACCCATTAGGATTGCCCCCAGACCACAATAACCAGACCCAGGAAAGGTGATTCCCACCTGCCTCTCCGAGAGCCCAAGTGTGGCAGCCAGCTCAGCTTTCCTCCTGATGGTGATGTATCGACTATAGTGAAACTCCTTCTCCAGCTCCAGCCGCTGATGGTCTGTGTACACCACCCGGTATTTGTCTTTTGTCCTGGTTTTCACTGTGGAGGAAGGAGACGTTTTGGCTAAGAACTACAATCCATCCGTCATAGGTAATGACAAACCTCCCTAACCTAGGACTCATTTCTCTTCATCCGCTGATGGAGGAGGGGGGTGTCTACTACCGAGGCTGATACTATCCACCCACAGGATCCTGGGGGAGTGGGAGGAAGACAAAGCTTGGGGCACAACTAACCTGAAACGGAAACTGCTCACACAGCCCCCCTCCTTTCCAAACCAAAAATGATATATTTAGGATCAGAAGAAAGGGGGAGGTGGGGAAAGAGAGTAGAATCCCCAGGAATCTCAATATCCACTTTTTCAGACTTAATAGAAATGGCAGCCCACTTTGAAAATACCTGGGTTGTGGTGTCCGGGTGAGCTGGTAGTTACTTTTTGTTTCAAAACAGTGGAAAGATGGGAGAGGGGAGCAGATCCGGAGCAGTCACCAGTATCACACAGTTAAGTCCCACACAGTAAGTCCTGCCCTGGAATTCGGAGTGGGCCTCCATATTGTCAGAAGGAAAACCCTCCTGCTAAGAACACTTCACACCTGCCCAACGGGGTTTGGCCTAGGGCAGTTTTTCTTTTTTTAATTCCCCATTTATTCCCCCCGCGGCAACTATCCTGACCAAGTGACCTGTGATCATTGGATTGAGTCAACATATTAAATCTTGGATTGATTGTTTTACTGAAGGGCCTTGACAAATAGCGCGGGGTTGCTGGATCAGGCTGGAGTCTGGCTATTCGACCCGGTTAGTCGGGGTTGCTTCCGTGGACAGAATCCTGGCCAGGAACTGTTCCACGTTCCAAACTGAAGAGATCTCACATCAGAAAAGATTTTTAGCGCTCAGTGCCTAGTTGAACAAGGAGATCTAAGGGGTGGGAGTTGCCCAGAGGTGTTTAAGGCCCCCGCAGGTTGACTTTGTTCAGGTAAAAAACCTTTGCAAACCACAACAAAAGCGCCCCGGGAAGATACAGGAGGGATCAGAGAGAGGTCCCCCCGCCGCTGAAAGGGGAACACAGCCGCAAACAAGGCAAGACAAGGCGATCTTATCAAAGAAAAGCGCTTTCAATGCCTTAATAACAACCGCATTCTGTTTGAATTACCACTACTAAGCAAACGGCGGCCCCAGCTTTCATCCCCTTCCCCGCCAGGCGCATTAACATAAACACAGCCCCGCAGGCGCATTTGAATGGGCGCTGTGGCCCCGACCCCGCGCCTGCTTTGGAAGTTTAGGGATCCAGGCAGCCCCGAGCGGACTCACGGGAGCCTGGAACCCACTCGCGAGAGCCCTACTCCACAGAATACGACAGAACCAAATCCTAGGTGTGCAGACCAAATAGCAAGGAGCTTGTGGTCCTAAAGGAGACCATCAGACCTGCGAAGCGTGGCGGAGAACAGTTCCCCACAGCGGTCCTCGCCTTAGGGTCGTCGCCTTAGGATAGATGCTGCGCCTAGAGCACCACGCTCTGGCTGAGGAACGCAAAGATGGATACTCCGTGAGCTCTGCGGGTCCGCTCCCCCAAGGGCCTTGCAGGCGCCCCGCACCCCTTGGGAACCAAGGAGGTGGGCTGGAAGAGGGGAAGGATGAGAAGGAGTTGTCAGAATTCATTATTGACTGCGAAAGTCACCACCCTCTTTCCGGGCCCTAAAAGAGACAATGGTCGGGCTGAAGAGGTGTACATCAAAGCCAGCCGGGCGGCGTACACGCCTCTGCCCCTTGACAGATGACGCTGGGCAGAGGAGTCGGGCTCCGGCACTGCGGGCCACAGCTTCCCTACATTAACATCACAAGGGCGCCCGGCGCCGACAGCGGCCTTGCCACCTCGGCGCGGGACTTCACAGCGACCTCTCATCTGCTGACCCCGCGGCCTGGGCTCCCGAGGCTCTCCTCCCCCTCTCAGGACCCTAGTCTGGGACCACCCACCCCTCCTGGCGATCCTCCGTTCACTATCCTTCAGGCAGGCTTGGGAAAGGAGGGTTTGGGGGCGGGGGGGGGGGGGATCAGGTTTAGGAGTAAGCCCTCTTGGAAATGACACTGCCAAAGCCCACTGGAGGCTAATTTGTAAGCTTCTCACCGACAGCATCGCCCACCAGGACACTGACAGGGTGTGCGCAGTGACGCAGAAGTGTCCAGAGACAGGCCCCCAAGTGCCGCTCTGATTTATACGGCTGTAATTGGCTATAAACCTTCTCCAAGTGGCCATAACCCGGGCATGTGGCCCGGCTGTAGGAACAAGAAGCAAACCCAGAGAAGAGGAAACTCAAAGACAGCTTCACGGGACAAAAAGGGGACTTTCAGTATCACTCCCCGTCACTTTGCCTACTTCCTTCCCACCCCCTTATACACACCCGGACATCCGAAAGGGCAAATAGAGCTGATGAGTCCCGCCGACCGGCAAACCTAGGGTTTTTTAGTGAAAAAGTTCCAACATACAACACTCTCAGACACACGAGGTTCTAGAAGGGAAGGTTCAGGGAAAATGGCCCACGTCTTAAGCTGAGTCCGCTCAGGGTTTCCTCTCCCTGTTCCTTGCTCTCTGTGATGCCAAGAGAGGACTTCAATGGGAGATTTTGTTTGGCAGAAGGAAGGGCCAGGGATCCTGGAGTTCCTCCACTTCCTCTGAGGCTTCTGTCCAAGGGCGCACCGCAGCATCTCAGCTCAGCAGCACCGACCCCCTCAGTTGACCCTAAGGGCCAAACTGATCCTGGCGCAGCATCTACCCTGGCCCTTTCGGGGGTAACTCAGATGAAGGAATAAGAGCAGGTAGCTAGATTGAGTAAACACGGAAAAGGGAATCCAAGCGTCCCCACCCTCTCGGCCAGGGACTGGGTAAGAAATGCCGGGGGCAGCCAACTCAAGGACACGACTCAGCTCACGGTGGCCGGCAACAGTGCTCACGACACTACTGGGAGCTTCCGAAGATGTCCCGAGGTTGGCAATAGGGCACTGTTAGAAAGAAGAAATGATTCTTCTACCCTAGACAAACCTGGGGGTGCAACAGACAAATATACACTCCTGGGATGAATTCCCCAGGAGTCCGCCCCGTATTTCTCCCCTTACCCCTTCTCCTGTCCTGGCTAGGAACTGGCAGACAGCCCACGGCAGCCCCCGCGACGCGCGCGGGACCTGGGGTGCGCCCCGGCACCGCTTACCTTGGCTTCCTAGGGACGGCTGCGCGGGCTTCCGCATCCACTCGCACAGGTTTCGCCGCTGGCCGCTGGGGGACAGCTGTTCGGCGGCAGCGGTGGCTGCGGGCCCCGGAGGACCGGGGTTGAGCGTCTGCAGCAAGCCGGAGGCGCAGGACGGCGCAGCGGCCGGATGGTGCGGGTGATGATGCGGGTGATGGTGCGCATGGTAGTCGGCGGGGCTGCTATAGCCCATAGCGGCGGCCGGGGAGCCACCATTGAGGCCGTGAGCTACGGCGGCGTTGGCTGCGGCGGCACCCCCGGGTGCGTAGCCATTCCAGTCCTCGCGGAGAGGGGCGCCGTATGCGGTGGGCCAGGATGGCCCTGGGGACTGAGCGCTGTCCAAGTTCGCCGCCGCAGCAGCCGCGGCCGCCACGTGGTAGCCACCGTAGTCCGGGTACTGCGGGGGACTGACAAAGTTCTGCGGCGCCAGGTTGAGGCCGCCGGAGTGGCGCACGGAGCTGGGGTACATGCTCACGTCCTTGTCCAGAAGGTAGCTCACGTACATGGTGGCGAGGGACCCAGAGCAGACCTCACCATGCTGCCTGGGGACAAACGTTGAAGGCTGCCAGGGGCGCAGGGGGCTAGGGATAAAGGTAGCTGGCTGCACCTCAGCCCACGGAGCTGCGCTGGCTCCTTGCAGAGCTTCTGCCTCCCGGGCAGTCCCTCCCTCTGTCCTGCCTCCTCCCTCTCTTCCTTCTTTCCTCCCACCTCCTTGCCAGTAGGCTGTAGAGGCGGGGGGATGACCCGTCCCAGGTTAGCTCTCGGAGTCCCAGGTCTGCGGCCTTACGTGATTAACGAGTGTTTACAAGACTCTATTAGTAATGACACAGACACCAATGGCTGGAGACGTCGAGGCGCAGCGCGCTACGCACACAGCCCCCCAGAAACATGATTTGCATTTTAAAAGTTGGGGGGGGGGGGAAGAAGAGCCCAAGGGAGGGCAGCCACCAGATCACAGCTGAATATTCAGTCCTTTATTGTTAACAGTTTCCTCCTTCCAACCTGGGTGCACTTTAACCTCCAATCACAGGTTCAAAGACTGAAATGAAGGGACTTGCAAACGCCTTGGGGAGCCCAGAAAGGCGGTCTTGGTGGAAGCTGGGTTTGGAGACCTTGTTCGTCCATTCTCAGGCAGGAGGCGGTCAAGAAAAAGAGAAGAGGAAAAAAAAAAAAGAGAGAGAAGCCATTGCTTTGAGGACCTTTCTGACGAACCCAGGAGGTGACTTGTGAGGCTATTCCTTCCCGCTCTGAGAGTCTTGCCGACACTGACTGACGGGCTGCTGTCCCAAACAACCCCTCAGCAATACATTTATTTCCTTGCCCCAAATCCCACTGATCTCTACCGAAGATAAAAGAGGATTCTACCTCCAGGTTGTGGCCCCCCACCCCCAGAATTTGTCTTACTACAGTTAGGATTTGAGTCCAATGAAAACAACTCATTTTTAAAAAAACTATTACATTAAATAACCGAAAACCTCTTCGAAGCCAACAACTGGACCCACAATATGTTTCACTACCTTGGAAGGCAGTAACTACTGGGTGTCCACGATCCTGATACATCTCTCTCCCTTAAACAAAGTGCTAATTACACCATGTATTCAGTTTGAAAACGCTACCACATTTGTGATTTTCCTGAGCCTATTTAAGAGTTAAAAAAAAAAAAATCCAGGGACGTGTTTGTGTTGTCACCGACCCAGTTCTTCTTGTCTTCCACCATGCAGGTAGCTTAAAAACACCTTCTCTTGTGGCTTGAGAGATGGCCCAGTGATGCCTGCTCCTGCAGAGGACCATGTTCAATACCCAGTACCCGATTGGTGGCTCACAACTTCATAACTCCGGCCCAAGGGGGTCTGATCCCTTCTTTTGGACTTCATCAGTCACCGCACATGAGTGAGAGATACAGAGACATATATTCAGACAAAATAGCCACACCCATAAGAAATAATAAAATAAGCTTTTAAAAAAAACGTTAAATTAGTTTAAAAACAGCACTTTGTCCTTTATAAAGTGAGATTTCTCTACAGAGATTTGCCCTTTTCTCTTGAGACTTTGGTCTGTCTGCACTGGACAGCTTGGGCGAGGTTGGGACAGCCACTTCAGACACAAGGTCCATGCTGGGCAGTTCGGTGTTGCTGATGCTGATGCTGATGGTGATGGTGCCTACAGTCCAAGGATAGCTGTCCTGACAGCCGTCCTCCCCGGAGCCCTGCACTTGTGTGTCCTTCCTGGGACACTTTTCCAGGCTCCTTCATCTCCTCAATTCCCACCTCCTGTATTTCTTACAGATGTGGGAACCTGCGCATTCTCCCGCCCCACTGTGGTGCGTAAGGGGGACTAAAACTGGGGGCCAGGGGTGGCTCAATATCCAAGAGCCATCCCTCAAGAAGCCAGGGGTGCTCCTCTTTACTACTCTCCAGGGTACCTTGCAGGAACAGCAAGAGTGTCATCTTACTTTCCAAGAAATAAACCTGGGGGGGGGGGGAACCATTACAGAAGGAAAGATGGGGGGGGGAAGGGTATTCAAGTCCCCAGGGGGTGGCCAGAATGTGGGAGGTTAAGTGGTAGGCGCTGCAGACTTTTGATCTTAGGAGTATCTCCCTCCCCTTCCTGAGACTCAATGCCTCCTTCCTCCCTTCACATCCCTTCCCAGGCCTGAGCTCTGTAGCCCAGGCCCAGGTCCAGGCCGAGCCTGTGTCTTCAGAAGGCCGGCATTCTGGCATTTCTTTGAAACAATGACTTTATTAGGGACAGCCATGCCCTCCGCACTGTGGTAGCCACTTCCTGAGTTTTTATGACCCTGGGCTGCCAGCCGCTGGCTAATTGTCCCTGTTTTCCAGCTGTGTCTCTGTGTTCTGCCACAGAGAGAGGACTCCAGCTTGGGCACCCAACTGCTTGGGAGACAGACAGGGCCACAGTGTCCCCCCCCCCCCCCAGGTCAAACCAGGTCCGCTGAGCTGACCAAACAACAGGGAGTTCTAATTAATTGGGGGGTGTTTGAACCCAGGATAGGAAATGATATTGACGGGAACTGGTTTTCCTCCTTGCAAAACCTGGGCGCCCCTGCGGTAGCCTGGCCACTTCAACTGCAGTGGCAGAGAAAAAGGAAGCAGGTGAGAGGTGTTCTCTGACTTGCTCTTCAAGCTCCCCCTCCTCCATGGATGGGTTCCCCTCTCAGGCAAGAAAGGGCCCAGCTGGCTCCCCTAAAGGGACAGGGTTGTTAGAATAGTCCTGGGTGTCCTTCCACTGGGACAGTTCTAGCAGGGTTGGTGGTCTTTGCCTATCCTCTGGAAATCTCCACTGGGCAGAAGCAGGTTCTCAAGGCAAAGTGCTGGCCCACCTCTCTAACATAACACAGCCCAAGATGCATCAATGTGTCCCCCCCCCCTTCTCTCTGACTCTTGAGGTTAAGTGCTTAGCTGCATTCTTAAGGGTTGTTGTTGTTGTTATTGTTGGGTTGTTTTTTTCTGAACTGAGACTACAAAGGACCACTCTGGATAGGTCCCCAACTCCACTGTATGTGGCTGCTTTCCACACAATATCCCTGTCACCAGCCCACCCACCCCCCCCACCCCCCGCCATGTTGAGAAAGATTGAGCCACCAGGACAGGAGAGAGTAGGAAGGGAAAAAAATATCCAGGTAAATAAAACCACAGGAAGACTGCAGAGACAGCCAACTGGCTTCTCTTTGTTGCTGACAGTGTAGAGCCCATTACACATTCTTTGAAGAGGGTCTCTTTTCAGGATCCAGGCTGGTGGCTTGGGCAGGGGCTCTGACTGGTAGGGGGAGGGGAGATGGGGCTGGGACAAATTACACACTGGGCAGAATGGGATTAGAGGCTGCAGGAAGGAGCAGGTTCCTTCACTAGACAGATCTGGCCCTCCTTAAACCCGCAGGTCATAGACGTGGTTCCTCCCTGCTCAAAGGTTCTGCTGTCTGCTCGTTAACAGGACCTTGCCTCTGCCCCGCATTTGTGGTTCCTGCAGCTGGGGAGTGGGGTACCCACCTAACACAAGAATAGGCTGTCCCTGTTCACTTGAACATTTAAGTCTTCTTTCTGAGTCCCACGAAGATAAGATTGATCTCAGTAATGCAGGAACCTGTTCATAAAAACCAAAACCACCAGGAAGAGCTAGCGAGGGAGGGTTTCTGGCGAGTTCTCCCATCTCGGTCCGGCCAGGAGAGTGTCACAGGGCGCCATTCAAACTCGACTTAATTGGGAGCTTGGGAGTCGGTCAGCCACTCTGCTCAATCCATTCACACAAAGAAAGACTCAATAATACAAGGACTGACCCTCTTGGCTGGCATCTCTGGGAAGTCAATAGCGTTGCTCTTTCTGTAGGCTTTCCCCCGGGGTCTGCCACCTGTCTGGCTCATCCGGTTACAATGGAGACCCAAGTGTCCATCCAGAGGAGAGAGGAGGGCCTGCAGCTGTTCACAGCTGCCAGAAGAAGCAGATGTGGTCTCATCTGGCAAACGAAGGAAGCTTGCTTTCCTTTAAACACACTGGGTGTCTGGTCCTCTCTAGCTAAGGAGAGCTTCCTGAATTCGCGCAAGGTATTTGTGGGATGAGTTATTACTCTGACATTGAGATGCCAGAGCTAAGGTGGGACACTGAGCTGTCTTATCCAGTGCGGGGGATTCTTAGTTTGTTCTCTCCTGTCCAAAATATATTCTCACAGCCTAGAGATTTAAAAAAAAAAAAAGGCTATTGAGAAAGGGAGACATGTTTGCCTTTAGAAATCTGGTTTTGCACATTGGGTACAAACCAAATAATAGGAGATACCTAATTTTCTCCTTTGTTCTAATATTAGTGTGTAGATACTTGGAGTATCAGAGTGTCGGATGGATGATTCATCTGATTTCTGTGTGGTAGATGAGAACAGAAAATGACCAGAACATTTAAGAGGGAGGGGTTTGAAGGAGTCTCACAGGCTGGGGGGCACTGTGGGGGGGGGCTAGTATCTCAGGCTCACAGCGGCCAACAGCACAGGAACATCGGCTCCCTCACTATTGTCTCAGGCCTGGAATGACCTTTGTTTGTCATATGAAAATCTCTTCCAAGGAAAGCCTACAGGGTAAATTTCATGTGGTCACTTCAGGAAGGAGTACAGACAAACCAGTCTCTCGCAGTTAGTGGCCACTGCCCGGCTACCTTACCTGAAGCAGAGTGCTGGGGCAGGGAGTGGGGCTCGGAGTCTGCATACACTGCTATTTCACAAAGACCAGAGGGAACTGGAGATCCTCCCAAGGCCTCACAGCTAACTCTGCGACCTGAGGAAATCTCCAGCATTAGACAAGCCAGACTGTGTATCTGATCTCTGACACACGCAGCAGTCTGTACAAACCTTATTACTGTTGGTGCTACCCTGGACACACAGCCTCAGTACAAAACCAGCTATCATGATTCAGGGTCTCAGAACTCCCACCCTATACACACATAATTTCAGATCAATCAGGTTCTTCAGTTTCTACAACTCTGAGCACATTCCATATTGCGTTCTCTCGGAAGCACCTGCTCACTTCAGTCAATTTACTGGATGCATTTTTTTTTTTAGAAGTTCCATTCTAGATTTTTCTCCAACTGACTGTAAAGGTCTTCACTTACTTTTGTTTCGTAGTACATTTCACTTATATTTGTTTCACACCTTCTGGGGGTGGGGAAGGAAAGAAAATCTCCATTAAAAAAATTGGAACTGACATTCTGTGACTCAACTTAGAAAGGTGTCGGTTTAAAATGAGTAAAGGTTATGCATTGACTATGTGTCGCCTCTGATCTTCCCTTCTTCAAATACTAGTGTCTTTAAATACCAAGGCACAGAATAAGTTTTTAAAAGCCCCATCCACAGTCTCCAGTTACAAAGGTGATACCCAAACTCAGAGAGATGGGCACCTGATTCCTGAGCTGAGCCTTGTGCTCAGTCCTTTAACAGGAGCATTGGCCTGCTGGGCTCGGATGTTTCTGTAAGGGACAGTGACAATGGGGGAGGTGAGGGGCGAAGCAACTTCCCATCCCCCACCCCCCCCACCCCCAGTTCACATGGGTGAGCTGTCTGGTTTCTGACTCTCCATAATCAAAACACCCTATCCTCGAAATGGACTGTCTGGTTCTTTTTTTACTTTCAATCTTTTTTTTTCTTGATGAATTCCTAAGTAAAATATTAATTGTTCCCTTCGAATGCAAAACAGCTATCCCTGCGCCCTCCTGGGCCCACACGAGCGCGAGCGCGGACACTTTGAGGCGCTTGCGGCCGCAGCTTGTCTCCGGCATGCTGCGCACCAAGAGGGGAAGAACCAAGAAGCAGCGCCAGGCACAGGCTTGTCACTGTTGGAGCCTAGATACGGAGGAAGGAAACTGCCGACTATCCCTCCTTCAGCACTGGTCACCTGCCGGCGTGGGGAAAGGGCCTTTGTCACTTGGCTCCCTAGAAGGAGCTCTAAGTTGCTGAAACCCTTCCTTCCCAGCGCGCGGATGGCATCCTGCACATCCTGCCTGGCCTTCGGGCTAGCAGCGCTCCAGCGTCTTTGGAAGAGTCTATGAGTAGCCCGCTCTTGTCTCCTTGCTCCCACCGAACCCAAGGCGCCAGCAAGTGCCCAACCGGTGCCCTTTCCTGCAGGGATAAGTTCTCAACTGTTGAAATGCAGTTCTGTCATTTAGATATTCCGTCTGGATAGACCCGGTTGCTGCAGAGACGCACAGGTTACATCTAGAATTCTAAGATTAGTCCTGGAAATCTTGTCTCCTTGGGATTCTCTGCATCTTTGGCTTAGCACATTTACATAAAGAGGGTGGATTCCGCATTTTTAGAGAGCCGGGGTTATCTAAGGGTTGGGTTTATCCCAAGGCTAGACAGGATGCTTTGAATTATAGTGGGTGATTTTGTGTGTGTTGTGTCCGTGTGAACGAATGTAAGAGAGACTTGGAGACACAGAGAAGAGAGACAGGCAGACAGAGCCACGCAGTGCTCTCCCGGATAGCTCGGGCCTGGGATGCTGACAGACAGCTTCCAAGACAAGCCGCCCCATATCCTCTCTTTGCCTTCTTTGTTCTTACTGTTCAGGGACATAGGATTCCGAGTGTTCCAGGAGGGGACCATCTGTGGACATCTGGAGACCATCATGCCCCAGAGCCCAAAGTGTCATGGCACAACTCTTTATGGGAAAGGGGGAGAGGGCATTTTGGGGGGTTTATTTTACTGTTCACTATGGAAATCAACTCTGCTTCCATCTCACCTGCCCGTGCTGAGGTGCTGAGGAAGCCCTGTACGGTTTGGTTCTTCTTTGCCAAGAGAAGCCCTTAACAATGTCTTCTCGGGACTCATTAACACTCTCCCTCCCTCCCTCTCTCCCTCCCTCTTTGGGGGAAGAAGAGGGAACCGCCATTGTCCCCCACCCCACCCCCACCGGTGATGTTGCTTCTCCAGTGGACAAAGCAAGCTGACTCTGGAGCGCCAGGCTCAAGACTCCCAAGTCCTGTTCTTGTATGGGAAAGATTTCTAAAGGCGTCATCCCCGTGCCCATGTCGTCAGCACCTGGGATCAGGTCTTCTTAGCCCTGGGCTCCAACAACACCCAGAGCCGTCCAACGAATATTGTTCTTTTTAACATTGTATGGTTTGTCAGGGCACTCCAGGCCACCACTAAGGGCTGACCATCTGGAGGGACAAGAGTGACACCTGTTTCTGACCATCAAACCCTTTTAATTCGGGCGCGCGCGAACACACACACACACACACACACACACACACACACTTTTCCATAGACTTCTCAGAGTGAGAAAGTCGCTTCTGCTCACATGTAAATATCAGGTGAATTAAATGAAGTGGGAGACGAAAGACCAACTAGGCAACGAAAGCCCCCCACTGCAGTCTTCCGATGCCTTTTTGCAGCCGCTGTCAGTTCCTTGCTTCTTTCCCACTAAGTGGAGAAGAGTCCGAGTAGCCCGCCCCGGTGGGAGCTTTGGAATCTTCCAAGGCTATCATGTAGGCAGGGCAGGGCACCGAGTGGAGAATTGAAGCAACGATCTGGATAAATGGGGGGGGGGGGGGGGTGGCAAAGCGCTAAACCTCTAGACTGTGACATATTTTGGCGACGCGTGCTCATGTGGCTGGGCACAAAGGATGCATTACTCGTGTGATTGCTTCAATTCTCCACTTCCTTTGTGTGGGTGTATGGATTGTCTTTCCAGGACCGAGCCAGCCTGGGGCGCAGCAAGTCCCCTCCCGGTTGCATCCTGCTGGCGTTCCGATCCCCAGCCTCGCTGTGGTTCCACCCTGGCAGAATGGGCGCCGAGCAAATCTGTCAGGCGCAGGTGGCTGATCTTCTTCACTTCACCCAGGGCGGTGCGCAGCTCGGACTCCGGCTGGCAGTGCAGCCTCCGGGCTAGCTCCCGGGGCACCGTGGCACGGTCGCTCAGGCGCGCTGCCAGCACGAACGGGAAGCCGAAGCGCTCACGGTACTGTGCGTTGAGCCTCTGCAGCCGCAGCCGGGCGTCGGTGTCTAGGCTGGTAAGCCCCGCTTGGCTCTGTTCGCGCTCTGACTCAGCGGTGAGCGTGCCCTGTTGCAGATCGCGGCCCGCTAGGTCTGGGTGACAACGCAGGATGCCCTCCTGGCCTGCGGAGAAGAAGCACAGACACACTTCAGAGGATTACCCACTGCAGATCAGAAAAGCCAAGCCGGGTCCCCAGGTAGTGTGGTCCCTCTCCACTAACTGGGATGCGAGCCCCTCGTCCCCACCAGGACCCGAGGGCGGGGTGCGAGTGTCAGGTTGATCTTTCAGACCTAGGGGTAACCCGCAGAGGTGGAGAGAGGGCAGTCGGGAGGCTGGGAATTTACGACCTGCTCTGCCGAGAGCAGGGGAGTGATAAGAGGTCCCAGCTACTCCTATCTTTTCAAAGTCCTTTGCTCTCAGGGGGGCTTTGATGTTGAAAGGGGGCCGGATACGAGGGCCCGAAGACTTCCAAGACTTCCGCCGCCGAAAGCCCTGGAATAGGCTTCGTTCTGCCTCAAAGGTGAAAAGGCAGGAGCGAGGTGGGTGCAGGGAATAATATCCAAGGGGCTTGACAAATAAATGCCCAGATTTTGTGACTCTGAGGGTGAGTTCTGGGTCTCTGGGATGAAACAGCCGAGGAGCCTCTATATTAGAAACCCACTTCACCAGATTTCTCCAGCCCTTGAATAAAAGCGCCTCGCCCTTTTGTTGTTTTGTTTGTTTTGTTTTGTTTTTTTAATTACGTACTCCCACTTCTGGGGTTGGGTTGTTACTCTTTCTGACTGACTGACTTCAGAACCCAAAAGAACCCAAGTGGACAAAAGCTTTTGTTCTTGTAGGCCTCAAATTTGAAAGCCTAGCTGTGTCATGGCCCGGGGTTCTAACTCCTATGCCAGGGGACTCTCGGCTGGCTGCCCTGGGCACTCTGTGTCTTTTCAGCATTCTAAAGAACTAAATGGAGTTCTGGGGATCCTCAGGATCTCAAATGTGTCCAGAAGGGTGACCCTCCGTAAAAGAAGGATCCTCACACCTAATTTACTATGGAGAACTAAAGATAACTCGTTTCCCCACACCCTGGCACCAAATGCACAAGCAGTTCCGTGTTAGTAGGAAGTCTGGGAAAATGGAACCACAAGGTATAACTGCTCTCCACCCCCCATCTCCACTAAACAGGTGTCTATCTTTAGCGGGGTGGGAAATAGGCGAAGCTTTGTTGGAAATGGGAAATAATTCTAACGTCTTTTAGTAAATGTATCTCAATACCCACAGAGAGGAAAATCCCCTTTAAATATGGTGCAGCCTCAGCTTCCAGCTTCCTCAAATGTAGTCCCCACCCCTACCCCCCATAACAAGATGGGGGAGAAAAAAAAAAGTTTGTGCCAAAGCTCTCTCCTGCCTAGCAGCCAGGCCAGCGCCCCAGAGCCCGAGAGCCTCATGGAAGGGACTCCAGCTCCAGGGGAATCAGACAATTTCTTCTGACCTCCTTGGGCACCGCGGCGCACAAGCAAGTGGCAAACAATCACACTAACATAAATAAAAATAAAAAAAAAATACGTGTAAAACGAATATTCAACGAAGGCTCAGAAACCAAACGTTAGATCATTGGTCACTCTGCACACCCCTTGCTTTAAACCCACAGCCCCCCTTTAATGACTTGCTCGCCCCTGGGACTGGGGTCACCAATCCCAGTCTTCCGACACCATTGTTTTTGACTCCCCTTTCATGGGTACCCTAATTCTAGGCCACGCAGAGTCAGGAGTAGTTCTCTCTTCCTCTGAGCGGTCCCGTGTGGTGCGAAAACGTGAATGTTAAATTCCCCACCTTGGGGGCCACGGTCTGGCGGTGCCACGCCCGCCACTCTGGGCGGCTTCACCCCATATTGACCCAAATCCCAGGAAGGACAGACAGCTGTGGCTGCTGCAGGGGAGTTGGGCATCTCTGCGCTACTAACAGACTGCACCCCTCCCCAATCTATCCTCTCTTCTTCTGAGTTTCAAACAGCCCCAGGATTCCCCTCCCTCAGGGGGGATCCAATTGCTCTACTGAGCGCCCCCCCCCACCCCCCACTCCAAGCCATCAACGAAATAGTGGTGGGTGGGATTCTAGGGAGCGGGGAGGTCTTTTCTCTCACTGTCCCTCGCCAACCACCCAGCGCATGGGAGGAGCTTGAGGCCGGAGAGCGCCGCCTAGCAGCGCCACCCACCCGGAACCTTCCTGCCCTTACAGCTCTCTTCCCACTCTGCCTAGGGTTTATCTTCCCTCTTGAAAGCATCGCCTGGGTTAATGTTTGCCCAGCAGTGCGATGTGTTTTCAACTCTTGCAGAGAGGACAAGAGGGGGAAAAAGAAAAGGGGCCTAGAAAAGGGTAGAGCAAAGGACAGAGGGGAAAAAAGTCTGCTAAATTAGCGGAGCCGAAATTCACACACACACACACACACACCTTTCATTTGAACTCTGGCATGGTAGCCTGTGTTGGGTTTCCCCGCCAAAGACCCCACCTTCACTGTTCCAAATCACGGATGCCTTCGGGACTGGCAGGGATGGTACCCATCTATCCAGGAGCCCATAGCAAGGACCTTTCCTAGTTCCCACCAACACAGTATCTCCTTCAAGGTACCCCAGCTGTGCCTGGACACTGGATGGTCAGCCTGCATTCCTGAGCCTCCCTACTTGGGTGGCTGGACACAGCACCATCTCCAGCCCCTCATCCACCTCTTAACCTTCTCATGGAAATTCTGGTCTTCCCAGCTATGTCACTGGGTGAGAGTCGATGTAGGTAGGTATTGCAGGTATTAGTTACTGAGAACACAGGACACGGGTGTCTGCATGTAGAACAGTGGCCCCTGAGCAAGAACCGCCTGCCCACAATCCTGTCACATTGTCACATGCTCCCAGTCCTGGCACAATGGGTGGTCTGTGTCTTCTAGTAAAGACCATGCTCTTTTTAAAATTTTATTCTGTTATATTAAAAGGAGCTCCCCCCCCACCCCGAGACAGGGTTTCTCTGTGTAGCCCTGGCTGTCTGTCTAGGAACTCACTCTGTAGACCAGGATGGCCTTGAACTCAGAAACCCACCTGCCTCTGCCTCCCAAGTGCTGGGATTACAGGCGTGCACCACCGCTGCTCTGCTAAAAGGAGCTCTTTTGAAGTTTTATTTTATTTTAATTCATGTGTGTTTATACACGAGTGTGTGTAAGTGCGTGCACGTGCATGCCTGGCGCTCATGGATGTCTGGTTGAGAGCCCTGGGTTCAGGTGTTGAGAACTGACATAACTCAGATCCTCTGCAACCTGCCTTGAACTCCCGGGGCATCCTCCAAGGTGCTGGAATTACGTATAGGCTCTACCACAGTGGGCTTCTACTTGTGGTCTCTTTGTTTTGAACTATGTACGTGTGTGTGTGTGTGTGTGTGTGTGTGTGTGTGTCTGTGAGAGACAGACAGACGACAGAGCGAGCTGAGTTTACTGTAGGCAAGAAACATTTGATCCCATGAACTGAATTTCCGAGTTGTTCAGAGCTACAGGGTGGGTGCTGGGAGTTGAAATGGTATCTCTCCTACAAGGGCAGTAGGAGCCCTTAGCCACCGAGCCATCTAGCTCCTGGTTCTGGTGCTTTGAGTTCGCTTGTTCTGTTTTCTTCTCAGACTTCACTTTTGCAACCTCACATATGCATTAATAAACACACACACACACAGGGGCGTACCTAGCATTCCTTGATTTTGAGTTCCCTCAGACAAACCGCCCACCCAAACCTTGCTGACTTTAGCTTTTAACTCTACAGCAAGGATCCAGCAGCTTCTAACCCCACTACCTGAACCGCAGCCCAAACAGCCTCTTCTCTCGGCATCTCGACCCATCTCCCTGCGCCTACACAGCCTCTACACAACTTCCCCCCAAAAGTCCACACAATGATATTGGTATGGCAGAGGTACACACACACCTAGAGTGGGCACATTCGCTAGTGACAAAGACAGAGAGTGAAGAGAGACAGAAGGGGAAACAGAGAGATACAGTTGGAGAGATAAATGCAGAGACAGGGAACCAGAAAGAAAGAGAGAATTTGAGAAATTGGGGGGTGGAGAGGGAGGGGGAGGAGAAGAGGAGGAAGGGGAGGGGAGGGGGAGACGAGGGAGAAACCATTGCTGTTGGTTTGGGAGCTTGGCACTGGAGATGGAGCATCTTGTACTGCCGGCCCTAGTGGCCCTTAGTGTTTTGTTTCCTCAACCCAGTCTTTGATTTTGGACTCAAATCAGTACCAGAACTGTTTCCTTGCCTCTGCTCAATGTGAATAACTGGCTAGCACGGCAGGCAGGGCTTGAACTCAATAGTGATCCTGTACTGCCATCTAGTGGCCAGGATATGCCATAGCGTAACCGAATGGAAGACCAGCTTCCGTTTTCCTCCAAAAATTCAATTTTCAGTTCTGTGAGAGGACGGAACTTTTTGTTTTGCAAGACAGGGTTTCCCTGTGTAGCCCAGGCTGTCCTAGAACTCACTCTGTAGATCAGGCTGACCTCAAACTCACAGAAATCCACCTGCCTCTGTTTTCCAAGTGCTGGGATTAAAAGTATGAGGTGTCACTAGCTAGAAGTTTTCTTTGCTCCTTTTTGTTTGTTTAGGTAATCCAAACAAATACTTCCCCAGGAAGAGTCCCATCTCTCTCTCTCTCTCTCTCTCTCTCTCTCTCTCTCTCTCTCTCTCCTCTCCCTCCCTCCCTCTCTCTCTCTCTCTCTCTCTCACACACACTCACACACACACACACTGCTTTCTTTTTGTCGATTTGACACAAACCAAAGTCAACTGTGAAGAGGAAACCTCAGTTGAAGAAATCAACTCACTGGGCGGTGGTGGCGCACACCTGTAATCTGGGAGGCAGAGGCAGGCGGATTTCTGAGTTCGAGGCCAGCCTGGTCTACAGAGTGAGTTCCAGGACAGCCAGGGCTACACGAGAAATCCTGTCTCGAAAAAACCAACCCCCCCCCCAAAAAAAAAATCAAAAAAAAGAAAAAAGAAAAAAAATCAGCCTGTGTATGCTCCTCAGCCCACACACGTGCATACATTCATACATCACATATAACACATGTACATACACACACACACACATCTTTCTAGATTGTTTTTTGATAATCTAGAAAAGTCTAGTTTGGTTACTTTCTTCAAAAACCTTTGGATTGAGCTGGAGAGGTGGTTCAGTAGTTAGAGCACTTGCTGTTCTCCCAGAGGACCTGGCCTCTGCTCCCAGCAGGTGGTTCACATCTGCCCAGAACGCCAGTCCCAGGGGAATCTGGTGCCCTCTTTTGGCTCTGCAGGCATCTGCATGCATGAGGCGCACAGACACACGTTGGCATACACAGTCATGTTGGATTTTTTTTTCTTCTTTTTTCTCTTTTGGTTTTTCGAGACAGGGTTTCTCTGTGAGGCCTGGCTGTCCTGGAACTCAGTCTGTAAAACAGGCTGGCCTCGAACTCAGAGATCCACTTGCCTCTGCCTCCCAAGTGTGCACCACCACTGCCCATTAAGGATTCATCACTTTTGAAATGAGCCTTCAAATACATGGAGGTCCCCCTGCTCCCTTGTCTGCTGGAAACATCGTATAAAAGATTGAATACAGCTCAGTGGTAATGTCCAACACAAGCAGGCCCCTGAGTTGATTAGTTGATTTTCAGACAGACAGACAGACACACACACACACACCATATAACCAAACCTCATTAAAGCCTTCTTTCCCTTTTCTCTTAGACGTGGGCACCAGTTCTGGTAGTTTGAATGACAATGTTCCCTGTATATTTATGTAATGATTCCTAGCTTCCCAGTTCCCACACTGCTTGAGGAGGTTTACAGCAGTGGTTCTCAATCTTCCCAAGGCTGCGACCCTCACGTCCTGGTGACCCCCCCCCTCACGTCCTGGTGACACCCCCCCCCCCCCGCCATAACGTTATTTTGTTGCTGCTTCATAATTGTAATTTGCTACCATTATGAATCATCATGTAGCTATCTAGTATACAGGATATCTGACATGTGACATCATAGGGGTCATGACCCACAGAGCCATGGCCCTGTGGAGCAAACCTGCCACTGGGGGCAGGCTTTGAGAGTTTAAAGACTTAGCTTATTCCCAGCGTCCACTCTCTGCTTTGTGCTTGTGATTCAAGATGCAAGCTCTTAGCTCGACGCTTCTAGAGCCTGGCCTTCTGCTCCCCCACCATAGTGGATGTTTTGCTCCCTGCAGCCAAATAAACTCATTTCTCTTTAACCCCGACGACAGAAAGCAAATGGATTCAGCTCTCACGAGCCTCTGCTTTCTCCAGTTCTCTTGTGGGCTTCAGCGAGGGAGGCTGTCCACCATTCAGTGTGCCTCCGCTTTGGAGAAACTCGGAGCAGTAAGCGACTGTCACTGTGTGCCCGGCACTTGTGTCAATTCGATGTTGGTTTGCTTGCTTGTTTGTTGAGACGGTCTCACTGTAGACTGAGCTGGCCTGAAACTCATAACGAATGATCTTCTGCTTTAGCCTTCCTAGCACAGGCTAGACCACTACGCTAGGCTTCAGTCACACACACACACACACACACACACACACATCTAAATTTCATATATTTGAGTGTTTTGCTTGCATGCATGTCTGCGCATCACATGAGTCCTTAGTGTTTAAGGAGGTCACAGCAGAACGTCAGAGCCTGGAGTTCGACGCCTTCGTGAGCATCTGTCTACGTGGGTGTTTAAAATGGGTCTCCAGCCCTCTGGAGGAGCAGCCAGTGTTCCTAACTGCTGAGCCGTCTCTCCAGTCCTCAGCTTGATTTTATAACCTTGTCCCGTGTTCTTCTTTCTCCCTGGGGGACATTCAGGGGAGACCGAGAAATCATGGGGGGAGGGGGTGTCACAGACATACGAAACGTAGCTGTGAGCGCCTGCTCTGTCACGAGGCCACCCTCCTGCCTGAAGTCTAAGAACAGAGTCAAGGGCAGGCGACTCCTGCCCCGCCCCACCCCCCCACCCCACCCCCCACCCCCGTCTCTGTTCCCCAAGGGCATGTCAGGCTCACACTCACAAGCCACAGTATCCTGTGAGCAGGGGCTGTGGACCTTCGGACCTTCCGGCTCTGGGCCACCCAGAATATGCGCCACGTGTCTACCTCCTCTGCCCCCGCCCCACGGCCCAAAGTGCCCCAGTGCTCATTCGGCCCCCACCCCCACCCCCAAACGTCGCTTTGCTTCAGTTTTTCGTCCTTCTGCAAAGAGTCTTGGGGCCCGAATGAATGCACTTCCCTTGTCCGGTCTAAACCCGCCCTTTTTTGTAACTCGCTCAGTGCTTTCTTTCCATGCCTCCCTGGGGTCCCTGGCTTCCTATCCACCAAGGCCTTTGCCATGTTCCCATCCTTGACCTCCAGTAGCCCCGGCCATCCTGGAACGCGCTGTAGGTCAGGGTGGTCTGGAACTCAGAGGTTGGCCTCCCTATGCCTCCATCCACTCCCGTCGGCCATGCTGTCTAGTGACCCCACGTTCCTGGGTCTACCTTCAAGAGCCTAGCAATTCAAAGGGCGTCCACTGACCTTTCCCGTAAACCCAGCTAAATAGCTGAGTAAGGAGGCTACCGTCATCTAAAATATTTTTCTATTCGATATTGGCAATGACTTCCTGCGTGTGGTCCTGAAGGCTTACCTGACCTTGGGAGAGCATCAATAAAAGCAAAAAAGTGATTTTCTAAGTCTTCCAAGCCAGAGAACGGGCGCTGGGACCAGACAGCAGCCGCGATCAGAGGACATTTTTCAACGATGTTCCCAAACACATCCACAAATTCACTGAAGTCCATGGAGTTGACCGTCTCTATGTCCATGGCTGGTACTGGGTCGGAGGCAGCTGCCCTGCCTGCCACCCACTCTCATCGAACGAGTGACGCTAACTACTCATGGGTTGTGTTTGCTGAACACACACACGCTTGCCTGGTGCAAGGGCAGCTGACTCTGGTTTAAATACTTCCGGGAGGAGCTTATCCAAAATGTTTCTGCAATAAGTAAAGACAGGCTTAACTGTTTTGTTGGTGGTAGGGGGTGATATGTGTGCTGGAGACAGAACCCAAGTCTCACGCATGCTTAAAGAACACCCGAACTCTGAGCTATACCCTAGCTTACGGTTACGACCAGGAGAGCAGAGACTTCAGCAGAATGAATGTTTCCACCCAAGGCATCGCCAGAGTAAGAGCCAGCAGTGGCCATATTTAATGAGACAGACACCTGGTGTCCCTAACATCTGGTTCTGTGAGCATGAGCGTTTTTACCTGCACTCAATCTGTGTACCACACGCAGACCTGGGGCCAACAGAGGCTAGAAGATCTGGGAATCCCCTGAAGTTGGAGTCACAGGTGGTTGCAAGTTACCAAGTTCATGCTGGGGAGAGAACCAGGACTGTTCCTGAGGGCGCTTTCCTGGAACAGGCAGGTCACAGGGCCACCTATTTGGAAGGTGGCTTCTCATCTGTCCTTGCTATTGTCCCAGATACCGTGCTTTAATCTTTCTCTGAACCCCAAATGCTTAACAAAACATTTACTTAATTAGTGTAAACCAAACAGGATAAGGTGCCTCTGGTGAAGTGTGCTATCTTCTTTCATTAAAAAAATTTTTTTTCTTAAAAAATTAGATGTATTATGTATGTGCACACACATGAGTGTAGTGCCCAAGAAGAGAGGGTCGAATCTGACTTCTAGATTCTCACCTTGAGTTCTTGGCTTGGATTCTTTCAACAGCAGCCTATAAACTATAAGCTGAAATAAAACGTTTCCTCCCTAGATTGGTTTTGGTAAGTGTTTTATCGTAGCAGCAGAGTTCAGCTAAGGCTGTTACTGGTGGTGGTCTTCACGGGGGCAAAAAAGAGCCCAGAAAAGCTTAGAATGAGCACAGCACGGCAAGGGGGTGGATCTGGGCTGGCGTCCCAAAGGCGCCCACTGCCCTAGGGTGTGGGAAGGAGAGGGGCTCTGAGCACAGGAGGACTCCGTGTGGGACAAGCACGAAGAGCTCCCGTTACCGGGAGTCCAGAAATGATCGCACCCTGGATAAACTATCTCCAACGAGGGCTTGTTTTCCTTTCGCCTTGTTGTTTGCCTTTCCTTGCTATTTTCGCTTTCCTTGATATTTGCCTTTCCAAGTACCAAGGGGCAGTAACAAGTCAAATCAGGTGTTTGACACTGTTCAGAAACGGTGGTGCTCGGGCGCCACCTGCTGGTAAATCACTATAAAGCACTGCTAGACAGGGTCGCCTTAGCCCGCAGGCCACACCCTCCTCCTAAAGTATGTTAAAGGTGAAACCTTGTAAAGTTTTCCCCATCAGTACTGGCATGTCGGCCGGTGGTGGCATTATACAGGTCTAGACAATCATGTTGTTGAGATTAGACCGGTGAGACTTCTCTATTCCTCTCTAGAAGGCACTATCTAGCAGCAGACATTTTCTGGTCCTCTCCGGCTCCCCCACCCCCATTAGTGTATTTATTATTTTTTTTAATAATTTATTCTTTTATGTGCATTGGTGTTTTGCATGCACGTGTGTCTGTTACAGTTTTAACATCCCTCACATGCCTCCCCCCCACCTCCATCCTGCTCTTAAAGTCTCTCCTCAGCCTGAATCCTGGTGTCCTCTGGGCCTTGAGTGTAGGGATTGCATTGTAGACTTACCAGTTGGATCTGAGCACGCCATGGTCGCCTGGTCTCTGCACGCTGACCGTGTGTAAAGGCAATCAAGGCCTGCTGGGAGAGAAAGAATTGGCGTTCGATGAGGAGCCCTCTGGTAGGTCTTGAGTATTCAGTGGAGAGCCCTGGGATAGGCTATCCAATCCCACGTGGTCAGCCCTAAACACATGCTCATGAGAACAACACTACATGGGCCCACTAGGGTGTGTGTGTGTGTGTGTGTGTGTGTGTGTGTGTGTGTAAACAATAATTATAGAAGATGTTAGTCACGAACTTGATAGGCAGTTGCAGGAGGAATTGGGGGAAGGTAGAAGGGAAAAAGAGAAGGGTAGACTTGAAATTTAAAAAAAAAAAAAGAAAAAAGAAAAAGAAAAATTTGAACGGGAAGGTATGTCAAGCAGTGCTCTAGTTCCGGCCCCGCAGGCTGCCTCTGTGGCACAGTCAGTAAACCTTTCCTGAGAAAGAAAAGAAGGCTGGAGAGATGGATCAGTGGTTAAGAGCACTGGCTGTTTGTTGTCAGGGTTTCTATTCCTGTACAAACATCATGGCCAAGAAGCAAGTTGGGGAGGAAAGGGTTTATTGAGCTCACACTTCCACATTGCTGTTCATCACCAAAGGAAGTCAGGACTGGAACTCAAGCAGGTCAGGAAGCAGGAGCTGATGCAGAGGCCATGGAGGGATGTTCCTTACTGGCTTGCTTCCCCTGGCTTGCTCAGCTTGCTTTCTTATAGAGCCCAAGAGCACCAGCCCAGGGATGGCCACACCCACAAGGGGCCCTCCCCACTTGATCACTAATTGAGAAAATGCCCCACAGCTGGATCTCATGGAAGCATTTCCTCACCTGAAGCTCCTTTCTCTGTGATAACTCCAGACTGTGTCATGTTGACACACAAACCTAGTTGGTACACTGTTCTTCCAGGAGTCTTGAGTTCAATTCCCAGCACCCACATGGTGGTTCACAGCCATCTGTAAGGGGATCCGATGCCCTCTTCTGTCAGGCAGGTGTACACTCAGATAGAGCACCCATATAAATAAAATAAATAAATCTTTAAAAAAAAAAAAAGGAAAGACAGAAAGAAAGGAAGAAAGAAAGGGAGAGAAAAGGAGAGGTCCCCTCGGGGACACAGCTTGGCCCACACCAAAGTGAACAGGAGCTCGGTGACCCTAACTGCAACTTTAACTTTTTCAATCCTTATTTTTAATGATGGCTCTTAAATGTTTTAACCTCCCTTTTAGTCCACCACCCACCAGAGGTAGTGGGAAAGAAAAGATACGGGGTGGGGGTGGAGGGGGGGGACGTTGACCTATTTAGGAAGGTTCTTTGGAGCAACTCCTGTCTGTGTTGTCTGGAAATCAGCAGTTCAGTTCACAGGGTAGCAGCTCGATTCAGTCACAAACATTTAACAGATACATCAGCAGTCCAGTTTGGAAGAGTAGGGACAGCGAACAGGAATCAGCAGCGGTGGCACCGTCTGGCAGAGTCAGGAGGGATCCGGAGGGACACCAGGAGAAGAAGTTCTCAGCTGTGCCCCTCTCAGGGAACGGAAGATCAGTGAAGATGGGAGACCCACAAGCATTGCACAGCGAGCTCTGTGGGCAAACCCAACTCAGCCTCCACCTCTGTCCCTCGAGTGCTATTTATATCCCTGCAAACACCACACATCCTCCACAGGTATCGCCTCAACCTGTGTGTCTGTCTCCGCCGACATCACTCTACCAATCAGCCCAAGTCCTCGGCAGTTTCTCGGCAAGAAACCACAACACACCACCAGAAGTCTTTTAGTGCATTTCTCTCTATAGAATCCTGACAAATGCAGCTCAACTACGCAATGTAAGGCGGACCGATGGATGTATGTAATTAACACAGAGTCCTTCATCACGTGTCCTTCCACGGGCTTGCTTTAGCAGAACACCCTCTCTCCTGTGTCTGCTTCAGCTAAATGTTCCTTCACGAGTCTGCCTCAGCATAACACCCTCCAGCACAACTGACTTTCCAAAGAGGCTTAAGTTTCCACCTCACCTAACTTCACCTTCTATGAAGAAAATACTCTGAACCTCTACCCCATACAGCCCAGAAACATGTTCTCTTTCTTTCTTTCTTTCTTTCTTTCTTTCTTTCTTTCTTTCTTTCTTTCTTTCTTTCTTTCTTTCTTTCTCTTTCTTTCTTTCTTTTCTTTCTTTCTTTCTTTCTTTCCTTTCTTTCTTTTCTTTTTTAAGATTTATTTATTTATTTTATGTAACTGCCTTTAGACACACCAGAAGAGGGCATCGGATCCCATTACAAATGGTTGTGAGCCACCATGTGGGTGATGGGAATTGAACTCGGGGCCTCTAGAAGAGCAGTCAGTGCTCTTAACCGCTGAGCCATCTCTCTGAAGCCCCAGAAGCATATTCAAATGTTCTTAGTCTGAAGATGAGTCACCATGGTGGTCGAGGACATCAGCAAAATGGGCAGTGCCAGTGTGGGGCAAAGCAGGTAGAGAATGACAAGAACCAGACTAAATGTGCAGCGATTGGAACATCTTCACAGGCTCCGTTTACATTTCATATATGCAGACGGACGGTAACTTGATAATTTTTGTTCTTGTTGTAATTTTTTGTTTTGTTTCGAGACAGGGTTTCTCTGTGTAGCCCTGGCTGTCCTGGAACTCACTCTGTAGACCAGGCTGGCCTCGAACTCAGAAATCTGCCTGCCTCTGCCTCCCAAGTGCTGGGATTACAGGCGTGCGCCACCACCACCCAGCGTTGATGTGATAATTTTAACTCACTTCATTCTAACTTCTGTTCAGAGAGGCCAGATGTGTGATGTATTATGCTGTTGTCCGGTGAGTTCAGATTCTGGGTTTTAGTACTTTTAGAGATGATCACTGTATAACATGAATACATCTTTGAAGAACAAGTCAATATTATGCTTTTTAAAAGAAGGACTTTTTTTTTTTTTTTTGGCTTTTTCGAGACAGGGTTTCTCTGTGTAGCCCTGGCTGTCCTGGAACTCACTCTGTAGACCAGGCTGGCCTCGAACTCAGAAATCCACCTGCCTCTGCCTCCCAGAGTGCTGGGATTACAGGTGTGCGCCACTATCGCCCGGCAGGACTTACGTATTTTATGTCTGTGTGTATGTAGATGTGTCTGAGTGTGTGTACACCATGTGCATGCAGTGCCCACGGAAGCCACTAGAGGGCATCGGATCCCTCAAAACTGGAGTTGCAGGTGGTTGGGAGGTCCCAGTTGTGGGTGCTGGGAATTGAACTCAGGTCCTCTGCAAGAGCACTGTGGACTCGTAACTGTCTTCCCAGCCCCAATGTTATGCTATTTTTTTTTTAAAAAGCATTTGATAGTGTACCGAGGCTATAATAATACCATGTTTACAAAACTCACAAGAGAATGTCCATTTTAGTGAAAATGAAGTCCTCGGGGATTTTACTGCTGCACACAGGGACGTGACTCCAGGTGTAAACATTGTGTTTGACTCCACCCAGAGGGATGTCACAGACACCGCGTGCACATGTCCTGGGCACAATCACTTTGAAGGAAGGAAGAGGACCGAAGGAGCTCACACCATCACTCTGCCCTGCTACAGCAAGGCTGCCCCGCTAACCACACGTAGCTCAAGGGGCTTTGCAAATGGCCGCAGCTCTGCTGTCTCCTCCAGGTCCATCGAGACGGTGAAGACAGAGAAAGCAAGACAGACCGGTGGGCGGCTGACAGAGAGAGAAGGAGCATCAGCAAACCACTGGGCGTGCCTGGAAACTGAGAGACAATCTTGGGTTCCGCGCTAGGTTCTCAGGCGTGAGTGGCAGAGACAGCTGTGGGCCCTCCGGAGGCTGAGGAGGAGGGTCGCGGGTTCAAGGCCAGCCTGGGGTACATAAGAAAACCTTGTGCTGGTAGGACACACCTTTAATCTCAGCACTTGGGAGGCAGAGGCAGGTTTCTCTGTGAATTCAAGGCAAGACTGGTTTACAGAGTGAGCTCCAGGACAACCGTGGCGACCCAGAGAAGCCCTGTCTCGAAAACAAAACAAAACAACCTTTGTCTCAGAATAAAATAAAAATATTTTTTAAAAGTAAAATAACAAAATTTTATTATTTTAATAATAATATTTGAAATGGTGTGTGTGTGTGTGTGTGTGTGTGTGTATGTCTGTGTATCATGTGTGTGTGTGTGTATGTCTGTGTATCGTGTGTATGTCTGTGTATCATATGTGTGTGTGTGTCTGTGTATCGTGTGTGTGTGTGTGTATATGTCTGTGTATCATGTGTGTGTGTGTCTGTGTATTGTGTGTGTGTGTATGTTGTGTATGTCTGTGTATCATGTGTGTGTATGTCTGTGTATCATGTGTGTGTATGTCTGTGTATCATGTGTATGTCTGTGTATCATGTGTGTGTGTGTATGTCTGTGTATCATGTGTGTGTGTATGTCTGTGTATCGTGTGTGTGTATATCTGTGTATTGTGTGTGTGTATGTCTATGTATCGTGTGTGTGTATATCTGTGTATCGTGCGTGTGTATGTCTGTGTATCGTGTGTGTGTATGTCTGTGTATCATGTGTGTGTGTATGTCTGTGTATCGTGTGTGTGTATGTCTGTGTATCATGTGTGTGTGTATGTCTGTGTATCATGTGTGTGTATGTCTGTGTATCGTGTGTGTGTGTGTATGTCTGTGTATCATGTGTATGTCTGTGTATCGTGTGTGTGTGTATATCTGTGTATCGTGTGTGTGTATGTCTGTGTATCGTGTGTGTGTGTATGTCTGTGTATCGTGTGTGTGTGTGTGTGTGTATGTCTGTGTATCGTGTGTGTGTATGTCTGTGTATCGTGTGTGTGTGTGTATGTCTGTGTATCGTGTGTGTGTATATCTGTGTATCGTGTGTGTGTATGTCTGTGTATCGTGTGTGTGTGTGTGTGTATGTCTGTGTATCGTGTGTGTGTATGTCTGTGTATCATGTGTGTGTGTATGTCTGTGTATCGTGTGTGTGTATATCTGTGTATCGTGTGTGTGTATGTCTGTGTATCGTGTGTGTATGTCTGTGTACCGTGTGTGTGTGTATGTCTGTGTATCATGTGTGTGTGTATGTCTGTTTCGTGTGTGTGTATGTCTGTGTATCATGTGTGTATGTCTGTGTATCATGTGTGTGTGTGTGTGTATGTCTGTGTATCATGTGTGTGTGTATGTCTGTGTATCGTGTGTGTGTGTCTGTGTATCATGTGTGTGTATGTCTGTGTATCGTGTGTGTGTGTATGTCTGTGTATCATGTGTGTGTGTATGTCTGTGTATCGTGTGTGTGTATATCTGTGTATCGTGTGTGTGTATGTCTGTGTATCGTGTGTGTGTGTATGTCTGTGTATCGTGTGTGTGTATGTCTGTGTATCATGTGTGTGTGTATGTCTGTGTATCGTGTGTGTGTGTATGTCTGTGTATCATGGGTATGTCTGTGTATCGTGTGTGTGTGTGTATGTCTGTGTATCATGTGTGTGTGTATGTCTGTGTATCGTGTGTGTGTATGTCTGTGTATCATGTGTGTGTATGTCTGTGTATCGTGTGTGTGTGTGTATGTCTGTGTATCATGTGTGTGTGTCTGTGTATCGTGTGTGTGTGTATATCTGTGTATCGTGTGTGTGTGTGTGTGTGTATGTCTGTGTATCGTGTGTGTGTATGTCTGTGTATCGTGTGTGTGTGTCTGTGTATCGTGTGTGTGTATATCTGTGTATCGTGTGTGTGTATGTCTGTGTATCGTGTGTGTGTATGTCTGTGTATCGTGTGTGTGTGTGTGTGTATGTCTGTGTATCGTGTGTGTGTATGTCTGTGTATCATGTGTGTGTGTATGTCTGTGTATCATGTGTGTATGTCTGTGTATCATGTGTGTGTGTGTGTATGTCTGTGTATCATGTGTGTATGTCTGTGTATCATGTGTGTGTGTGTGTATGTCTGTGTATCATGTGTGTGTCTGTGTATCATGTGTGTGTGTATGTCTGTGTATCGTGTGTGTGTGTGTGTGTATGTCTGTGTATCGTGTCTGTGTGTGTATGTCTGTGTATCATGTGTGCGTGTGTATGTCTGTGTATCATGTGTGTGTGTGTATCGTGTGTGTGTATGTCTGTGTATCGTGTCTGTGTGTGTATGTCTGTGTATCGTGTGTGTGTGTGTGTGTGTATGTATGTATGTATGTATGTATGTATGTGTGTGTGCGCGCATGCGCACTTGCCTTGTGCCTGTAGAGGTCAGAAGAGGGCTCGAGTCCCCTGGAACTGGAGTCACCGATGGCTCTGAGCCACGACATGGGCCCCACGTTCTGTCTTTAAGGAAGGGTAAGATGGTAGATGTTGTGCTCCGTGCTCCCCCCACATACACACACAGAAAGATAACACACACAATCACTGAACAGAGCCTGAGTGCAAGCGTCGTCTCAGGGCCACAGAGGGCTTGGCGGACCGCAGATCCTACCGGTTCGAATCCCAGAGAAAGACGGAGCGGCCATGAGTTCTGACTTGCGAGGCGGCCGGGCAGATGGAATGGGAGAAGCGACAGACTTCTAGATCGTAACCAGGGTTTCACAAATATGCAGATTGGGGGAAATGTCCACACATTACTAAGAACAAAACCCACATTTGACAACAGGGCTAGTGTGGTTGACTCCATTTATGTTAACGCAAAGCAGTATGTGGCGGTGCGGATGACAATGTTCCCCGAGGTTTGTGTGTTGAACACGCGCTCCCCGTTGATGGCGCTCTTGGGTGGGTGTTTTGGGATCTTTGTGAGGCTTGGCTGTGCTGGAGGAAGCACCTCTGGCTCCGGGGTGGGCTTTTGTCTTTTGTGTGTTTGTGACAGGGTCTCACTATGGAGTCCAGGCTGGACTCGGAGTCACAGGGAGCCGCCTGCTCTGCCTCTGCCTCCCGAGTGCTCGGATTGGAGGCGTGCGGCTCCCACGCCTGCTGAGCTTTTGAGAGTTCACAGCCTAACCCCACTTCCGGTCTCTCTGCTTCCTGCTTCTGGTTAAGCACTCGACCTCTCAGCTTCCTGCTCCAGCTGCCAGGCCTCTCTGCTGTGTGTGTGTATGTGTGTGCATGTGTGCATATGTATGCATGTGTGTATGTGTGCATATGTATGTATGTGTGTATGGTATGTGGTGTGTATATGTGAGTGTATGTGTGTATGGTATGTGTGTGTATATGTGTGTATATGTCTGTGTGTATGTGTATGTATGTGTATGTATGTGTGTGTATATATGTGTGTATGTGTGTATGCATATGCATGTATATGTATAGATGTATGTATGTGTATGTATATATGCATGTGTGTATATGTGTATGTATGTGTATGTATGTGTGTGTATGTGTTTGTGTATATGTATATATGTACATGTGTGTATGTGTATGTGTGTATGTGTGTGTATATATATATGTATGTCTATGTATGTATGTGTGTATATATGTGTGTGTATGTATGCATCTGTATGTCTATGTGTGCGTATCTGTATATGTGTGTATGTGTATGCATATGTGTGTATGTGTATGTATGCGTGTGTATGTGTGTATACGTGTGTGTATGTGTATGTATGTGTGTATATGTGTGTATGTGTATATGTGTATGCATATGTGTATGTTTGTATGTATATATGTACGTGGGTGTATGTGTGTATATGTGTATGTGTATAGATATGTATGTCTATGTGTGTATGTGTGTGTATATATGTGTGTGTATGTATGTCTGTATATGTGTATGTGTCTATGTGTGTGTATGTGTATATATGTGTGTATGTATGTCTATGTACGTGTGTGTATGTGTGTATGTGTGTGTGTATGTATGTGTGTGTGTGTTAGGAACACATTGTAGGAGAAGTACACCTGAACAACAGTAGAGGTGCCCCAGTGATTGACGGCTAAAGAAGTGCACCACTTATCTAAGTGAACACGGTATTAGCTGAATGTTTGTCATCAAGCACATAGTATGCGTTGGCGTGAGCAGGCTAAAAAGTCACCAAGTGTCTGTCTACACCTATTACACCCTTGGAATCCATTCAAGGATTTTTGGATTCACCTAAATCATATCTGCCTTCAAACTACTCAAACTCCAGCTTAAAAGAGAGGACATGGGCTGGAGAGATGGCTCAGTGGGTAGGAGCACTGACTGCTCTCCCAGAGGTCCTGAGTTCAAATCCCAGCAACCACATGGTGGCTCACAACCATCTGTAATGAGATTTGACGCCCTCTTCTGGTGTCTGAAGACAGCGACAGTGCAATCACATACATAAAATAAATAAATACATGCAAGAAAAAAATTACTCTGGTGAAGAACTGGCCTTCTGCCAGGTGTGATAATGCACACCGTTAACCCCAGGATGGAGGCAGAGGCAGGAGGATCTCAGGCTTGAGGACATCCTGAGCAATATAATTAGATCCTGTCTCAAAACCAAACCCCGCCAGGCCTCCCCCCAGAATGCACCTGCTCAAGAGAAAACACAAAACGGGAAATCTCACGTCCGGATGAGGCCACGAACTTATAGGTCAAGCAAAGGACCACAGGAAGCAACAACATTCCTACAGTAGAAAGTTTATTTCCATCCATAAAATATATCACTAAATAGATGAAAAAGTTACATAGTATTTTAAAACATAGATTTTTTTTTTAAAAAAAATCATATTTAGCCTTTCCTTAGCAAAAATTGGTTTGTGGTTTTGTTTTATTGTATTTACAAGAATATACTATATTTCGGATACACAGCTTTCCCCTCAAGCCGGCCTGGGAAGGCCTCCCGGGGTAGGCAGGCTCTTCTGCCCGTGCTGGGGAGAGGTGTGAGTGATGGCGGACAGGCAGGCGAGGAAGCTACTCCCGGCTCTCGGGGCCTGCCTCTCTGCTGATAGGCCGCCGGGTTTGGTAGCCGGGTGGATGCTCTGAGACGCTGCCGCCCGTGTTCTGATACATCTGGAAAAGGAGGACAGGCAGCAAGGAGGACTGGCTGAGCAGGACTCACCTGTGTTGTCTACACAGCACAGTATGAGGCTAGGGGCTGGAGGGGTGGCTCAGTGGTTAGGAACCCTGGCTGCTCTCGCCCGAGGGCCTGAGTTTGGTTCCGCCGAGAGCCCAGGTGAGGTGACTCACAATTGCTTGTAAGTCCAGCTCCAGGGGATTCGACACCCTCTTCTGTTTTCTGAGGGTCCCGTACACGCTAATACACATGACTGAAAAATTAAGATAATCTTAAAAATATAAAATTACGAGTATGGGTACTTTCCACGGCTTGTTTTTAAGTTATTATTATTTTTTTAAAGATTTATTATTATCTGTGAGTACACTGTAGCTGTCTTCAGACACACCAGAAGAGGGGTCAGGTCTCATTACAGGTGAGCCCCACCGTGTGGTTGCTGGGATTTGAACTCAGGACCTTCAGGAGAGCAGTCGGTGCTCCTAACCACGGAGCCACCTCTCCAGCCCCTTCCAGGGGGTTTTGATTTTTGTCTGAAACAACAGCCACTCGTTTTAACGAAAAGCAGGAAAAGGGCAGATGGCAGACGGCTTGTCGTTTACAGAACTATCATCCCACAAGATGTCCACACTAACGTGTAAAGTAGCAAATGCTACCTGAGACGGTAGTGGCAGAGGCAGGATCCGAACCTGGGCTCTGAGCGCTCAAGGCTGCAGTCTCCTCGGGAGCAGCCCTCTCCTGTGCTGGGAGTGCCAAGGAGGAGGGGCGCTCGTAAGGGAATCCCGGGATCCTGTTGCTCAAGGACCTCTGCAGCCCATTTTACAGATGGGAACACCGAGGCCAAGAGAGACCCGCGCCATCACTCACACTGGTGAGGAATGGGCAGCAGAGATGGAATGGGTCCTCCCTCCGGGCTTTGGGCTACAGCCCTTCCCACCCACGCCCACCCGCCATGTTGGCTCCTGGAGGGGTTAAGGCTTGTCTAGTCCTTTACCCTGGACCCTTACGAGCTTTTAACTTGGTTTTTGTTTTTTGGTTTTTGTTTGCTTGTTTGTTTTTTTGAGACAGGGTTTCTCTGTGTAGCCCTGGCTGTCCTGGAACTCACTCTGTAGACCAGGCTGGCCTCGAACTCAGAAATCCGCCTGCCTCTGCCTCCCAGAGTGCTGGGATTCGGTACCAGTGCTGACACCCACACATCTCCCGGGGGAGGTTATGATCAAGCCATGCCTCTACTTACCGCTTCTTCTGCCTCTGCCAGCTGACATCCTAAAAAAAATGAAGTCAGTTTGGGGAAGGACGGCCGCTTCCTGGAGTCGAAAGCCCAGCAGGATTGCATTATGAAGTATCTGTGAGAGAGCAGAACGAGGCTGAGGTGAGGATGGGTGAAAGAACTCAGCGGGGCGCCACCCACAGTTCACACCCGGGGCAGCATCGGGGGGGGGGGGGGGGGGGTGGGGGGGGCCAGCCTGCGCCTGCGCACTGTGTGGGCCAGCCTGCGCCTGCGCACTGTGCGCTGGCCGCGTGGGACGCACCGACTAAAATCTGCACCACACCAGAGAATGATGAGATGTTGAGATGAAGTCAAACCCTCAGGTACCAGAGGAATAAAGCCCTGGAGTGTTGCCTAAAGCAAAAGACGGTTTTTTCCCTCTGCTTGCTTTGTTTCTTTGATTCTTTCTTCCTTCTTTCCTTCATCTCTCTCTCTCTTCTTGCTATTAGCACAGGCTAGTCTACGTATTCATGCCTCACCTCTGGAGTACTGGGGTTATAGGCAAGTGTCCCTTGTCCTTCCTGTGCACCCCCCTCCTCCTAAAAAATTTTTTTATCGATTGACTGACCGATTGTTTTTTTTCAAGAAAGGATCTCACCACACAGCTTTGGCTGTCCTCAGACTTACTCTGTAGACCAGGCTGGCCTCAAACCACAGAGATCTCTCTACCTCTCTGCTTCCCGAGTGTGGGAATTAGTGGTGGGTGCCATTGTACCAAGATTTCTCTGCTTTTAAAAAATAAACAAGGGTTGCAGAGGTGGCTCAGGGTTTAAAAGCACTGCCTGTTCTTCCAGAGGTCCTAAGTTCAATTCCCAGCAACCACATGGTGGCTCACAACCATCTTTAGTTGGATGCAAGGCCCTCTTCTGGTGTTTCTGAAGATAATGACAATGTACTCACATAATAAAATAAATAGATGGATAAATAAATAAATAAAAAGAGCTCATCAGGGTAGTAAAAAAGTGTGTTTTATCCAGGGTGTGGTGGTGCATGTCTTTAATAACAGCTCTCAGGAGGCAGAGACAGCTGGATCTCTGAGTTTGAGGCCAGCCTGGTTTACAGAGTGAATTCCGGGACGGTCAGGGCTACACAGGGAAACCTTGGCTCAAAACGGGAAAAAAACAAAAAAACAAAAACAAAAAAAAAAAAAAAAAAAAAAAAACAGAAAGAACAAACAAACCAACAAAACCGGCAAGCTTTTGTCATGTACGTGGAAGACTTACAGCACACGGTAAATGTTTGCTAGCCGAGCCCAGTGTGGTGGGACTTACATGTCTTCGGTGGCATGGAAAGGCTGCTCCATTTTAAATCCACTCTGAATCAGTTTATAGAAGTTAGCGTCGACAGGAATGCCAGGGTAAGGGTTCACACCTGAGAAAAACACTCGCTTAGTGGGGCCTCACAGACACTATTCTTCCTATTTGTTTATGTGGTCTACCTTCCGTCTGAAAACAAGCGAAGAGAATTCCCCAGGGCCAGACCCACCCTGTACCGAGGGCAGCGGGTGGATCCAGAGGTCCCCAGGCCTCCTAATCAATCCCAGATTGATCTCAGGTGTCAGCAAACAACAGTGGTACCAAAGACCCGCAGCTGCAAGCAACCCAGTGGCGTTTTACCCGCCCTCTGGCTTGCAAGCAAGGTAAGGGGGTGACAGAGGGGTGTGGGAAGACACAAAACCAGAGCCCAGGAAGACCCGCTAAGTGCCGCACGTACCCAGTGAAAATATCTCCCAGAGAAGGATGCCGTAGGACCAGACGTCGCTCTTGATTGTGTAGATCCCTTCAAACAAGCTCTCGGGCGCCATCCACTTCACGGGCAGCCGCGCCTGTGCAAGTAAGATGCGAGAGGCTGGTGACGTTCCCGCGTGCTGACTTGGAGGGGTTTTGTTTGTTTGTTTTAAAGATTTTTGCTTTTAATTTTACGTGCACGGGTGTTTTGTCTGCAGGTATGTTAGGTGCACCACACGCATGCAGTGCAAGAGGATGCCAGAAGGGGGCGTCAGATCCGGTGGAACGAACGAACGTCCTAAAGAGAAGTGAGCCGCTACAAAGGACGAGGAGAACTGAACTTGGGGCCTCAGCAAGAGCAGCCAGTGCTCTTACCATTCTCCAGCCCCGCTTAGTTGTTGTCAGATAGTAAAATTTAAAACCTGGGGCCACTTTAAAAAAAAAAAAAAAAAAAAAAAAAGACAGGTGTGCACTGACATGAAGGTGCCGGGAATTGATCCTGGATCAGCTAGAAGAACAGCCAGCGCTCCTGACCACTGAGCCATCTCTTCAGCCTTTGTGAGTTTTTGTTTTTGTTTTCCATTAGATAATAAAAATTTATTTATTTATTTACTTACCTATTTTTGTTTTTCAAGACAGGATTCCCCCCCCCCCCCCCCCCCCCCGGCGGTGGTGGCGCACGCCTGTAATCCCAGCACTCTGGGAGGCAGAGGCAGGAGGATTTCTGAGTTCGAGGCCAGTCTGGTCTACAGAGTGAGTTCCAGGACAGCCAGGGCTATACAGAGAAACCCTGTCTCGAAAAAAAAAAAAAAAAAAACAGGATTTTTTTTTTTCATGTAGCCCTAGCTGTACTGGAACTGGCTCTTTAGACCAAGCTGGCCTCAAACTCACAGATATCCACCTGCCTCTGCCTTCCACGTGCTGGGATTAAAGACATGTGCCAGCACTGCCCAGCATTAGATGATAAAATTTAAAACCTAAGAACACTCTTAATGGTTAATACAAAAAAAGTAGAAGCTTTTCAGAAATGTTTCTTATCCATCCATCCATCCGTCCGTCTGTCTGTCTGTCCGTCCATCCATCCATCCGTCCATCCATCCACCCATCCATCCATCCATCCATCCATCCATCCATCATCTATTAACTATATCTAACATCTATCTAAATATCTATCATCTATCTACCTACTATCTATCTACCTTTCTATTTTGAAGCAAGGTCTCACTAGGTAGCTCTGACTACATAAGAAGCAGAATAGGGCCTCGAACACACAAATCCACCTGCCTTTGCCTCCCGAGTGTTGGGTTTAAAGGCATGGGCCACCACTCCTGGTGAAATACACTTCGTTAAAAGCCATCTTGGACACGGGCGTGTGCTTGGAAAGGTCGAGTGCCACAGCGATTCCTTTCTTTAAGGAGAGCTCTGGATTTGCTAGGAGGCAGACAGACTCAAGGGAAGGAGCAGAATCATTTCCCAGAGCTTTTCTCAGAACTGAGAAGTAGCATCTGCAACAATGTGGCCAGAGACCAAAGCTACGTCTAGAAATAAACCCGTAGGCTGCCCCCTGGGGCTTGAATAACTTCCTGCAGCGTGAAAGGGGGTTTGCCTCAGTTTGCACAGCCTTTGATTTGCCTCAGGACACAGTGGTTAGTTGGTTCCCGGGGTACGGGGTTTTGTTCTGATTTGGTTCCAGCAGGAACCTTACGGTTTAATCTGTCAGACTAAAGCAGAGCCACAGAAGGAAATCCTCTTTTATATCCTATGCAAATGGAGTCACTGAATGAATCCCTTGGGCCAGTCTGCATCACCTGACTCATTAACAGAAGGTTCTGAATGGAATTCCCCTTCCCACAGGAGAGCCCGCTGGTGCGGTGGAGACCACCTAATCACCCAGAGCAGTCAGCATAGAGTAACCGCAGCTACCAAGCCTGGGAACCGGTTCTAAGTCCCCTGAGATGAGTGTTGATTTGAGTTCTCACATTTTGGGGTTAAGGGGCTATGTCATTGATTTTATTGGTTTGTTTCCGAGAACCTAGGAAGTAAATTCAGAATCCTGCAGGAAGTCAGGAGGACACCACGATGAATGACGGGGATGCGGGGATGCAGGCTCTGCACGCTCACATCAGTGCCCGGAGCAGCAGCAGGCAAGTTAGCAATCACGGGCAAGCTGTTTTTCTTTGCCTCCATTTCCTCTTCGCAGAGTGGGTATTTTTAAGCCGCAGTGAATACTGAGAGCGTTGAGCAGAGAGGAGGAACTGCGGCAGCCTGGGCAGCTGGTATTTCACAAACAGGGATGATAATACTGAGACTCCCCTCTCTCCCCTCCCCCACCCCACCCCCAGCACTGACCGAGCACACAGCACCAGAGGCACTTGCACCAAGGTGTCCTAATTCCTTCTTTTTCTTCCTCATTCTGAGGTTTGAACCAAAGCCTCATGACGGCTGGGCTGGAGCTCTACGCCTGAGTAACACCCTCACCCCCTTCTTTCTTTCTTTAAAAATTGTATGCCAGGGGGCACATGGTGGTGGCTCATACCCTTGGCCCCAGTGCTCAGGAGCTAGAGGTAGGCAGATCTCTGAGTTCGAGGCCACCCTGGACTACAGAGTGAGCTCCAGGACAGCCAGGGCTACACAGAGAAACTCGGCCTCGAAAAAACACAAGAAGAAAAATTACGCTTTTCTTCATGTGCATGTATGGTGGGCACTGGGCGAGGGTGCATGCTGCAGCACACAGTGAGGGTCAGAGGTCAACTTGTAGGATTCTGGGTTTTTTTTCCACCGTGTGGTTTTGGGGGCAACTTAAGTCTTCAGGCTTGGTGGCAAGTGCCTTTACCTGCTGAGACAACTCATTGTCTGTCTGTCTGTCTGTCTATCTATCTATCTATCTATCTATCTATCTATCTATCTATCTATATCATTTTCTGTCTATCTGCCTATCTATCTTTGTCTATCAATCAATCATTTTCTGTCTATCTACCTTTCTTTCTTTCTTTCCTTCTTAAACATGTATTTTACCTCATCATACTTTAAACTTATCTTAAATTACGTGTAGATAAGTGCACATGTCCAAAGAGGCCAGAGGCACTGGGTTCCCTGGAGCTGGCGTTGGAGACACTTGGGAGCATCCTACCATGGTGCCGGGGATCGAACTTGGGTCCCCTGGAAAGCAATATGTGCCCTTGACCACTGAGCCAGCTCTTCTCCGCTCCCCTTACATTCTCTCTCTCTCTCTCTCTCTCTCTCTCTCTCTCTCTCTCTCTCTCTCTCTCTCACTCTCTCTTGGTTTTTTTCTAGACAGGGTTTCTCTGTGTAGCCTTGGCTGACCTGGAACTCACTCTGTAGACCAGGCTGGCCTCGAACTCAGAAATCTGCCTGCCTCTGCCTCCCAAGTGCTGGGATTCTCTTTTAACAAGCAAATTTCAGTCATGTTTTATTTAGGTCTTCCTGCGCTCTTCTAATAGTAACAGGATAACAAATGCGAATAGTTAACTACAGTGCCTTTAAACTTTATAGCGAATATTTGTGTGCTGCCTGTTCAGGAAAAAAAAAAAGCCTATTGTGTACATTAGCTTCACTTGTGATTGGAAACAGAACTCAACAGTCACTTTACAGCTAAGGAAACTGAAACAGGTCCGAGGAAGGCCCTTTTTTTTTTAGGTGAAGCTTGCACGCCAGCCCCTACCGGATCTGTTCTGAGTGGCCAGACCTCAGAGACGTGTGGCTATTTTGCTCTGCTCTGAGTGAGAGCCAATCAATCTTTTCAGCCTAAATAAGTGAGGGCACTGGGTTGTTTTTTTTCCCTCCCCCTTGGTGTCGCCATAAATCAAAAATGCATCACAAGCGTGTACAGGCGTTTCCTATACTCGTGACAAAAAGCAAACAACTCACATTGCCCCTGACGACGTAGCTGGAGTCGCTCAGGATGTCTCGGGCCAGTCCAAAGTCACAGATCTTCACCACCTTCCCGTGGGTGACCAGCACGTTCCGGGCTGCCAGGTCTCTGTGAACACACTGGAACAAGAGACTGGGATGACCTTTGCCTGGGACTTATGCCTTCAGGGACTCACAACGGACATAGAGGACAGAGGGTGATCCATGACCGTCACACATCCTGACAACACTGGCTGATTCCTAAGTTACTTCAGCTGCAGTCATCTGGGGCGTCCCTGGAGCTGTGAGCAAAAAGGCCAGAGGGGCCTTCACCAGGCTCCAGAGGGGCTTCTAGCAGCGAGTGTCCTGTGAATGAGTGTAAAAGCACAATGTCTTCTGCATAAAGAACTGGCTAACTGCATTACATCTGACAGGCCTGATGGTGCAGACCCATCATCTCAGCACTGGGAAGGCTGAGGCAGGAGGATTTCCAAAGTCAAGGCCAGCCTGGATGACACAGAGAGGTCTTGTCTCTAAATAAATAAATAGATTAATTTGAAAGAAAGCATTGGGAGAAGTAAGTTTTGGGGGACCAAAGAGATGACCGGCTCAGTGAGAAAAAGCATTTACCACTTAACCCTGACGAGTTGGATTCCTGGGTCCCACAGCGGAAGAATTAACTCCCTAAGTTTGTCCTCTGGCTTCTGCACGTGTGCACACACACACACACACACACACACACACACGCACGCACAAGCACATGCACACGCACATGCACACACGCACACATATACACACATGTGTGCGCACACACACGCACGCACGCACTTGCATTCACATGCACATACAGGGTGCAGAGGACAGACAGACAGACAAGACAGAAGATGACAGACAAGAAGTTCCAAGGAGTCTGTGAGTGCAGAGCCCAGAGTCTCTGAAGGGAATGAATTCTGTAAGACATTGCTGGAGAGAACACGGCATCCACAGGGGTCCAACACACCCCGCTCCCTTCAGCCTTTAAAGGGACAAAGCCTATACAAATGGGAAAGTCTGAGTCGTGACTCCTGCTCTCTCTCTCCAAGACTGGTTTTTCTTCATGTGGCATCTCCTAGACATCTGTCCCCATCCCCAATATGTCCTCCTGGCTGCCTGTCTGTCTGTCTTCTGCACAGTTGCTCTGGGAAGGCTCGTGCTGACCCTGCCCTGCCTGGACTGGCTTGAACCAGTCCCTTTCTCTCTGGATTCCATGTGAGGCTCTCTTGTTCTCTCTCCTGCCCCTCAGCCCTTTCTTCACAGCTCTTCAGTCCACCCCCTTCCGTTCCTCCACGTCCGCCATCAAGGCAAGGTTCCATTCAACCTAAGGGCACAACTGCCCCCCACGCAAGTCTCCATTTTCTTTTCTTTCTTTCTTTTTTTTTTTCTTTTTTCTTTTTTTTTTTTTTTTTTGATTTTTCGAGACAGGGTTTCTCTGTGTAGCCCTGGCTGTCCTGGAACTCACTCTAGATCAGGCTGGCCTCGAACTCAGAAATCCGCCTGCCTCTGCCTCCCAAGTGCTGGGATTACAGGCGTGCGCCACCACCGCCCGGCTAAGTCTCCATTTTCAACCCAAATGCTGCTTCTGCACCCCAGATGTATGCACTGAGCACCCCCTTCCCCTCGCACTCCTTCCTCCATGACTGCCTCCGTCCGAGCATCTCCCCCCAGACCCACACTCCCTAACACCCTTACCCCCGCTGCTGCATGAGCCCTCACCGGAAGCCATTTTTTCCTGTCCCTCTCTGGCCCGATCTGCCTTCACGTTCCTTGGGGCAGCCATGCTTACTTCAGTGACAATATTCATCACAGGACACTGATCTGATTTGTCGGTCTGCTTGTCTTTCCCTTAGCGACATAAAATCTGTGAAGCCACATCATCCTCATCAGGTTTCCGCCCCAGTACAGTGTCGCACGGAGCCACACAGATGTGTGACGGAGTCACAGAGCGGGGAGAACACAGTGCAGGGCGTGACCAGAGCGGAAGGCCTTCAGGGAAGACAGTCTAAAAACTGGATACTCTTCAAAGGTCCGTGTCGTAACATGCCTAAGAGTGAAAATAAGAAGGCAGCCGGTGTCATTGGCCAAACAGATTCTCTTCAACTTGGGTCTGGGTCAGCCCTTTCCACGGCCCACTGTAAATAGAGAGCACGTAAAAATGCCCTGAATTATCTAACCTGCTCACCGTAGCTCCGCCGCGCGGGGCACTGCTGAGTCCCCTGTGGCTGCGGGGCTGAGCAGGGGCCAGAGTCTCTGCCACTGGCAGCATCATGACAGAAGCTGGGGGTGCACACCAGCCCAGGGAAGGCAGACATCGGAGGAGCTGAGCCCTGGCCCCACTGAACCTATGGCTCTTGAAAGACTCGAGAGGGAGCACAGAGGGGAGCACCGCCCGTGTTAGCTTTACAGTTCATAAACTGTGACAAGCCGCCAGGGCAGATGCTCTCCACATCTTTATAAAGCACGACTGGACTGTCTGTGTGGAGGTGAACTCTCAGCAAAGTGGGCAGGGAACGCCAAGAAAGGGCATTCCAAACAGCAATGAGGGAGGAGCACACCCCAGGGAGGGTGGAGCACACCCCAGGGAGGGAGGAGCACACACCAGGGAGGGAGGAGCACACCCCAGGGAGGGAGGAGCACACCCCAGGGAGGGAGGAGCACACCTCAGAAATGTCAGGTGGGAAAGACTGCTGAGGTAGGAACTTTTAATGGAAGAAAATATAGTTAATATCACCTTTCTGAAGACAAGGAAAAATAGAGGAAAGAGGCAAATGGAGGAGATGGAGGGGAAAGAATAAGAAATATAAAGAAGAAAGTAGAGGGGACTGGCAGGTGAAGGGGCCCAGGAGCATCACCCCCAAATCCAGCCCAGGATGCTGGTTATCTGAAGCTAGCAGTGCCCCTCGCGGCGGAGCTACGGTGAGCAGGTTAGATAATTCAGGGCATTTTTTACGTGCTCTCTATTTACAGTGGGCCCGTGGAAAGGGCTGACCCAGATCCAAGTTGAAGAGAATCTGTTTGGCCAATGACACCGGCTGCCTTCTTATTTTCACTCTTAGGCATGTTACGACACGGACCTTTAAAGAGTATCCAGTTTTTTTTTTTGTTTTTTTTTTTGTTTTTTCGAGATAGGGTTTCTCTGTGTAGCCCTGGCTGTCCTGGAACTCACTCTGTAGACCAGGCTGGCCTCCAACTCAGAAATCCGCCTGCCTCTGCCTCCCAAGTGCTGGGATTACAGGCGTGAGTCACCATCGCCCGGCAAGAGTATCCAGTTTTTTTAGACTGTCTTCACCGCAGGCCTTCCACTCTGGTCACGTCCTGCACTGTGTTCTCCCGCTCTGTGACTCCGTCACACATCTGTGTGGCTCCGTGCGACACTGGGCTGGGGTAAGCGTGAGAGAAAGTTCCCTGATTCTGAGGTCAGAAGACCCGCTCAACATCTAGGCCTCACCTTCTGGTGGCAGCCAGAACGGGTATGCAGACGGAAGCTTTCGCTTTCTGGAAGCTTCACTCTTACTGGCAAGTCCACCTGCTCTGCTGCCGGAGTGTTTTCTCATCAACTTCTTCAGGATCCCAATGTAGACCCAAGACCAGCTGCTTTCTACGGCTTCCCAGGGACTCCAGATTCAGACTGCTGAAACGTCCAGTCTCATGCACCTTGTTGGATTACATGGACTGTGGCCTGTAAGCCACTCTAATAAACCCCTGTATGTGCATGTGTGTATATATGTGTGTGTATGTCTATGTATAAAATATTTTTACATAGAAAAATAAAACAATGTCTAACTTTATATTAATATATAATTATATATAACTTATATGTATATAACTTTATATATATATATGTATATAAATATATATGATTTTTAATTCTATCAGTTCTGTTCCTTTAGGGAGCCCTAATTATCATACTACTCCTCTGAAATACAGACATCTATTCCTAAGTAAGATACACCACCCTAGCCCTTCTTTATGTTTCAATAGTTTGTGTAGGGAGCACACACAGCTAAAAAATGTTGTATTCTTTTTCCCCTGCCAATCTGTTTACTACCACGTTACTTCGGCAGACATGAAGATTCGAGGCTTTGGTGACTTATAACAGGGAATGACGGGGGACAGCAGGTGGGAGAGCTGCAGTGACTAATGCAGCACTGGGAGGTCACGGTTGGAGGCAGGTCCCACGGCCATCCTGCTGCGGTGCTCGTGAATACGGGGCTAGCCACTGGGAAGAGACTGGTTCGACAGTGCTATAGCCAGCCTAGGCTGCTTATGTCTAGACTGGCTGGCTGCGGAGTCAGAGCCAGCGAACTCTGGGCCTCCGTCCACAGCCCCGACTGCAGAGAACGACCTGAATCCCTGTGTCGGCCGGGATGACGACACTGTGCATCTTTCAAGATGGCGTTTCAGGGACTTCCCTAGACATTCCATGGGCCAGCGACCCTGGGCCTTGGTGCTGCGGAACTCCATTGCAGGTATGAAAAGCATTAGAGGCAGCGGGGCAGACAGTAAGCGAGGCATGTTAAAATGACCAAGGAACAAATGTAGACACAGGTCCTGGTCAAAGCTGCATGCACACACTCCTTTCCATGGTTCTATTTTTACCTTTTCTGTCCATTTTCTCTTTAAAAGGTGCTTACCGACTTAAGCTCCAGGAACTCCATGCCTTTGGCCACTTGGTACGCAAAACAAAGAAGGTCTTCAAATGTCAGCACGTTCAAATCTTCTTCCTCTTCTTCTTCTTCCAGCCGCTTCTGGTTTTCATATTCAATCTCATCTGTAAAAATACACCCACTCTTCACTTTCTCCAAGCTCGAGACAGTGCCTATTGGACTTCTGTGAGAAGCAGCTAAGGCGACGTCAGCGTGGAGATACTTACACGTCATTTGCTCTGATCTCCTGCTCTAGACCCAAGAGACTACATCAGATAGCAACCACCAAACCTCCCGGGCAGGCCAGGTTCCTGGGCATGAAGACAGAATGGCGTCTGCTTCAAACCTTACAGAAGAGCTTGTCCTGGGGGGAGCCCGATGCTATCAGCCACTCTGTTCATTTCCTGACTCCAGTCCCAAGAAAACGATCAGAACGATCAGCCTGTTCTTGTAAGCAGCATGTGGCCCCGGCTGTGCGGGAATGTGCTGTGTAGACCTGGCTGGCCTTGAACTCACAGACCACCACTTTGCCACCTGGGGTTTTTCCTCTCAGTCATTTTTCTCTCTCTAAGCCAGCCTACTCTGAAATTGAACACTCATTCTGTTTTCTGGAACGGAGCACTGTTCAACTCCCAAGGGGCTGGAGAGACGGCTCCAGGGTTAAGAGCACTGGATGCTCTTGCAGAGAACCAGGCACATACAGTACACACACACACACACATACACACACATACACACACAGGCAAATGAACTCTCAACCAATAAGTGTCAGGAGTAGAGTGTTTGTGAAGTGGCCAGGTTATAAGAATGGGGCCAAGGGGGCTGAAGAAATGGCTCAGCGGTTAAGAGCCCTGACTGCTCTTCCAGAGGTGCTGAGTTCAAATCCCAGCAACCACATGGTGGCTCACAACCATCCATAACAAGATCTGACGCCCTCTTCTGGTGTGTCTGAAGACAGCTACAGTGTACTTACACGTAATAAATAAATAAATCTTTAAAAAATATAAATAAATACATAAATAAATCTTTAAAAAAATTTTAAAAAAAAGAGGAAGAGAGCAAGATGGCTCATCAGGGAAAGGTGTTTCCAAGGAGGCTAAAGACCTGAGTTCAATCCCTGGAACCCACACCTTGAAAGGAGAGAATAAGATGGGCGGTGGTGGAGCATGCCTGTAATCCCAGCACTTGGGAGGCAGAGGCAGGCAGATCTCTGAGTTCGAGGCCAGCCTGGTCTACAGAGTGGGTTCCGGGACAGCCAGGGCTACACAGAGAAACCCTGTCTGGGGGGGCGGGGGGGGGGGGATCCCAAAAGGAGAGAATGGATTCCCATAAGTTGTTCCCCCGCAAGACACACACTAAACTAAATGCAATTTTTTTTTTTAAAAAAAAAGTTTTTAAAAGGGAAGAAAGCTTGCACTCTCGCCTCTGTGTGAGGACTGGGGACACAGCAAGACCACCATGTGCGTGTAAGGAGCAAGTGTCAGCTGCACCTCCATCTTGACTTACTAGCCTCTAGACCTGTGAGAAATAGTGTAGCTTATGAACCCAGTCTTTAATAATCTGTTAAAGCCACCTGAGCTAAGACAATGAATATTAATTACGAATCCTCCTCGTGGGGCAGGAGAGATGGCTCAGTGGTTTAGAGCACTGGCTGCTCTTTCAGAGGACCTGGGTTTACTTCCCGGAACTCATGCGGTGGCTCACAATCCCAGTCCCGGGGCATCTAGCGCCCTCTTCTGGGTCTCTGAGGGCACTGCACTCAGCTGGTGCACAGACACACACCCAAGCATTATCCCTGCTTCCCTCCATACAACGTAAACCTGTCAGGTTAGAAAAAACGAAGACTGGCCGGCTGTCTACCACATTTTATGAACTGTATTTTATACTTCACCTCCTTCCATTTATTCCTTCCAACAGTCCTATGAAGAAGGGAGTACTGGACCACTTTTAGAAGTGAGAAGTGGGGACTCCGGATGTCTAAATAACTTGTCTGTTATTGGCCAACTGTTCTCAAAGGAAAAGAGCCGGAACTTAACCAAACTCTGATTCTAGAACTCACTGTCTTACCAGGTACAAGCTGGCTTCAATTAGCCTACGACTTTATAAAGAATATTCTGAACAAACAAAATAGTTCCAGGTGCTTGGTGTTGACCATGGACATGGAGTTCACAACTCTCAGCTTTTGACTTTCCAAGAAAGTCCGCACTGACGAAGCCTGTCTTTGACCTCAGCAAAGACACGCTGCTTCTACTCTGCCGACACGGCTCAGTGAGGAAAGCTGCCATCAGGCCAGACATCCTTGACAGCTAGCTCCAGTACCACCTCTCACTGGATGTCCTCTGACCTCCATAGGGTGCCATGGCATGAGTGTGCCCACACACAAGCACACATGGACATATACACACATACAAACACACACATACACATATATACAAACACACATACATACACATACATACACACATACATATACATATCACACAACCATATATACACATACAAACACACACATATACACACACATACCAACACACATACATACACATACATACAAACACATACATATCACACAACCATATATACACATACAAACACACATATACATATATACACACCACACACATATAGACACATACACATATATATACCTATCACATATACATACACATATACACACATACATATACATATCACACATGCATATATACACATAAACACACATATACATATATACACACCACACACATACAAGCACACACATACATATACATATCATACACATATATACATATACAAGCACACACATACATATATACACCACACACATACAAACACACACACATACATATACACACATACATATGTCACACATACATATAACACATAAAAACACATATACATATATACACACAACACACATACAAACGCATACACATACATATCACACACATGTATACATATACAAACACATGCATATATATACTGCACACATACATACACATACATACACATATCACACATATATACACTCATAAAAACACACAAACACACATATACACACATACCCTATACACAAACACACACACACATACCCTATACATAAACACATACACACATAGACACAAACCACACACATACAAACACACACATATCACACACATATACACCCCCACACACATGCACACCCCACACATACATACATGCATACAAACATAATTCATAGCACACATGCATGTACACACATATGCACATATATCCATACACCCTATACACAAACACATACACACATAAGCACAAACCACATACACATACATACACATGCCACACGCACACACACACACATATACATACCACACACACATACACACATGTACACATGCCACACACATGCATGCACACCGTACACACATTTACACACAAACGCACACAGCATACACACACATACACACAACATACATACACACATATTCATACACCACACATATATACACACACACTAGTAATTTTTTAAAAAGCTTAAAAATAGTTGGCGGGAGACTCTTGGATTCATTTCAATGAATATAAAATACCAATGAGAGTAAAATATTACCTTCGGAATGCGCTGAATTCCCATTGGACCCTGAGAGCCGATGCAAGGGCGGGTGTATCTGAACTTCTCGTGAACCTGGCATACTATTAAAAATAAATTTGTTTCTTAGTTATTTACATTGTTCTTCTGAGCAGACATCTTATTGGAGAAAGTACAATTCATCGGAGGAACAGATTTCAGGTACGAACGGCTTTTCAGTGGCACGCACACTTCGGGCTTGCCAGTGTCTCCCGTGTACATTAAAAACACCAGTGTGCTGGGGTGTGCAGCGGCACCAACCTGAACAAGAGGGGCTGTTTATTCGCTGTCACACTGTAAGCTGGGTACACAAACCAGAAGCTGGGGCAGTAAAGGATTTCTATGTCCTGAAGTTTATAAAGAGAGGAACAGAGTTCCAGGGCATCCTGCTGCTCCAAACCCAGCCATTTCCCCTTTCAGAGTTCATAGAACACAGAGCTCATAAATGAAGTGCTTTGCTATTCTTTTTAAGAAATGTGAGCTGCCAAGATGGCTCAGAGGTTAAGAGCACTGGCTGCTCTTCCAGAGGTCCTGAGTTCAAATCCCAGCAACCACATGGTGGCTTACAACCATCTGTACAGCTACAGTGTACTCATATACATAAAATAAAATAAAAATAAAATCTTAAAAAATGTGTTTGCTCTGTAGGTTTCTGCCGTGCTGGGGATGTACTTAGGGCCTTGCGCATGCGTTTGCTTTGTGCTGGAAGGCACACCCCAGCTCTGCGCCATCTTTTCAAACCAGCTTCTGTGAACCAGGTTTCCCTCCTCTGAGGAATTAGAAAACAGCTGTGACAGAATATGCCTTTTTTTTTTTGCTTGTTCTTTTTTTTTCAAATATTAATTTACTTTATTTATATAAGTACACTGTAGCTGTCTTCAGACACACCACAAGAGGGCGTCAGCTCTCATTACGGATGGTGGTGAGACCATGTGGTTGCTGGGAATTGAACTCAGGACCTCTGGAAGAACAGTTAGTGCTCTTAATCACTGAGCCATCTCTCCAGCCCTTGCTTGTTCTTTTGTTTTTTTAGTTTTTTGTTTTTTTCAGGGTTTCTCTGTATAGCTCTGGCTGTCCTGGAGCTCACTCTGTAGACCAGGCTGGCCTCGAACTCAGAATTCCGCCTGCCTCTGCCTCCCAGAGTGCTGGGATTACAGGTGTGCGCCACCACAGCCCAGCATTGCTTGTTCTTTCTTTTTTGTTTGTTTTTGTTTTGTTTTGGTCTGGTTTTTAGAGACAGGGTTTCTCTGTGTAGCCCTGGCTGTTCTAGAACTCTCTGTAGACCAGGCCAGGCTAGCCTCAAACTCACAGAAACCCACCTGCCTCTGCCTCTCAAGTGCTGGAATCAAAGGCGTGCGCCACCACCCCTGCCTGGCCAGATTACTTTTTCAAGCACATCAGAGAGATGCCTGCTCCAGTACAATCATGACTCCTCGGTATTTCCCACCATAGGAGCTTGTCCCAGTTTATAACTCCCTTTCCCTTTGGAAAATGGCTGAGTGCTTTTAGTTTATTTAATAGCCCAGTGACCAGAGGCTCTAATTATTGGCCACGTACATCTGTGTTGGGACAGTTCCTCTATTCTAGAGCATGCGTGGCAGACTGGGGATGCAGTTCAGTAGAGGACGATGTGTTGAACGTGCACTGAGCCCCTGTTAGTCCCCTAGCAATGCAAATTCACACAATAATAAATGAAATACAATAATAAATAAAATATAACTAAATCGGGTATAGTAACACATGAATAGTAATAACCAATGATGAAAATAGTATAATGTTAATAATAAGCTGTTTATAAACTTACTTAAAACTTAAAGGATTGTTTATTTCTAGACTTTTCTATTTAGTATTATTGAGCCACGTTTTCTGGTGGGTAATTGAAACTTTGTTAAGTAAAAGAAGAAATAATGGGACGGAAATTCCCAGCACAAACAAATGGTTGCCTTAGGTCTCAGGCCACACACAGCATTTCCAGGCACTTGCCGGGAGGGGTTGGGGGTGGGGGTGGGGGTGTGCAGTGGTCATTCTGTCTGTCCTGGGGTGTACAGCCATAAAGCTCTGATGTAGCTCTTACCTGGAATTTGAATGTGACTGGAAGGTGGGGTAAAAACTGAAATTATGCTCCTTAAAAATCTCTGTCCATGTCCTATGAAACTTTTCTCTTTTACTTCTTAGGTAGTTGAGGAGGTCGCCATAGCAACAATATTCAAATATCAAGTACACCGGCCCTGAAACAGTTACAATTGTAGTTACAGGTTTAGACAAACCGCAGGTCGCTCTTTCAGAATCACGGGTAGCACAACTGGGGCCTGTGCCCCTTCTGCCCTCTTCGCCTTCGGAAGGTACTTTTTATGAGCTCATGCCTTGACTTTACATTCGATCTCAGCATTGTGTACAAAAGTCTGTCTTCTAGCCTTTCCCTTGAGTTCTAAATACATGACCTCACCATCACCTACGGGGGTGGATGTGCTGAGTTCTGAAACTGATTTCACCACTGCATTAGGCCAGCTTCACAGTCTGGGGAGGAAGCTCAGACTCGGCAATGTGAACATGCAGGGTGGCGGTTTTCTCTCAGGCCGTTAGGACTCTGTGATAGAGTGGGGAGAAGCAGGGACATGTGCTCTTCAGAGGGGCCAAGGTCTAGTTCCACTTAACCTGGTGTAGAGAGAATAGCTTATGTCCACAGTCGTGGCACCTCTCAACAAGAAGTCTGATGGCCTACGGCTTAGGCGGGAAATAGGAAGTAAGACATCTGGGAGGCAGAAAGGATTCTGGGATAGCGCCAGGCTTGGGAGATTCGCCCGGTAAGCTGTGACAAGATGAGGTGAGACAGGCTGATGGAACTCTGGCACAGGTAGCCAGCCCCATGGCAGACTGTAGATTAGAATAAATGGGTTATATTAAGTTATGATCTAGTCAGAGGAGAGTCTAGCTCTATGGCCAAGGTATTAGTAAATATATTTTGAATCTGAATCATATTTCTGGGAGCATGGGTCTGGGAGGAAGAAGCAGACCTAACTTCTATAAACTGGGGTAAGGAAAGAGTCCGGGGCAGGAAGGCCCCGTGCCTCGCTGCAGTAGCGTGAGGCAGGGGTTCTACGTACAGACGTTACCTGACAGTGTGCACGCTCCCAGCAGATTCACGATGTTGTCATGGTGCCCCAGGTGGGTCATCATTTTGAGCTCTGACATGAGCGCTTCTCTTTCACAGCTGTCGGCTTTCTCTGTTGGTGGAGGAGCAGAAACAGTGTTGACCTCAGGGAACTGTATGCTGTTTTAGAAACCAAGACTCTCCTCAGTTCAGATCACAACTTACACACATGCAAAACTGGAAGAGAAAAACTGACACAAAAACAACACATGAATTTAGACAATAATGTCCCATATTTTAAGGCAGAGTTTTAAACTGTGAGCTAGAGATGTTAATTATATGAATATAGCCTTTTCTTCCTTCCTCACCACTGGGTCTTGCTATATAGGTCTAACTGGCCTGGAACTCACCCTGTAGATTAGGCTGGCCTTGAATTCACTGATCCCTGCCTCCCTCTACCTCCTGAGGGCTGGGATCAAAGGATGCACCATCATGTTCAGCAAGAATATACATTTCGACTTGACTTTCCATAACCAAGAAAAATTAAACTCCTTCCACCCAGATCTCAAAGCAGGTAGACAACACGATAAACAGAATATGATTTTCCTAGTAGAAAAATCAGATTATTCAACTGATAGGAAGGCCAGAAGGAAGAGCTTCAGCAAGCATAGTTATCTCCAACATGAAGTTGCTCCTCAGTCTAGAAACTTCCCTTTATAAGTACATCCAGTGGGGAGAAGTTAGAGAAGGCAACATATGTACAAAGTAACCAATGCAATCTCTCTGTGTAGCAAATTGTGCCTACAACCTTACTAGGATGCTTGCACAGGGTTGTTTCTCTCAGGGCTCCAGTCACTGAGGCTAGTGTAGCTGCCTGGGGTACCCCTGCCTCCATGGGTTTTGGGGGCCCTGGGATAAGGGTAACACCCTTCTTTGAAATCTCTATTCCAGGAAGTCTCGGTTCTTTGCAAATACTGTTGTGTTGTAGAAGGGACCTGATCATCCAGGATCCTGCAAGGAGGACTGTGTAACCAACTTCGACTGGGTAACCAAACTTCCTGCAGAAACCCAGGAATGACCACACAAGGTGAGGGAAATATAATGAAAGTACCGTGAGGTGACACTAGATAGCCTGAAAAAGCAGGAAAAGGGGTCCATTGGACCCTGGAGCATGCTGAGTGAGTCTCTTCCCTCAGTAAGACTGGTCACAGAAGACCACTGCAGGCAGAGGCAGCAGAAAACACAGTATTAAGCAACAACAGCACAGAAAAAGCCACGTGCCACTATCAGAAGGCTTAGGACTAATGCAGAAGGTTAGAGCCGAACTGAATTGCTAAAGTAACACAACTGTGCTACAGTCTAGAATTCTGGGAGAAGTCTACATAGTGTTCTTATGACTTACTGCAGAAGACGCAACTATTTTTTTTTTGAAACTTTAAAAAAAAAAGATTTAGTTCTTTATTTTATGTATATAAGTACACCATTGCTCTCTTCAGCACCAGAAGAGGGCATCAGACCCCAGATTACAGATGGTTGTGAGCTACTATGTGGTGGCTGGGAAATGAACTCAGGACCTCTGGAAGAGCAGTCGGTGCTCTTAACCTATGAACTGTCTCTCCAGCCTTCGACTGTTTGTTTGTTTGTTTGTTTGTTTGTTTGTTTCGAGACAGGGTTTCTCTGTATAGCCCTGGCTGTCCTGGAACTCAGGAATCCACCTGCCTCTGCTTCCCAGAGTGCTGGGATTACAGGTGTGCGCCACCACTGCCCAGCTCAACTATTTTTTTGTTTTTTTTCTGTTTTGTTTTTGTTTGTTTGTTTGTTTGTTTTTTGTGGTTTGTGTGTGTGTGTGTGTGTGTGTTTTTTTTTTTTTTTTTTTTTGGAGACATGGTTTCTCTGTGTAGCCTGGGCAGTCCTGGAACTCACTCTGTAGACCAGGCTGGCCTCGAACTCAGAAATCCGCCTGCCTCTGCCTCCCAGAGTGCTGGGATTACAGGCGTGTGCCACCACTGCCCGGCTACTATTTTTTTTTAATATTAGGATTTAAACTCAGGGTCTCAAGCACACTGAGTATATGTTGTACCACTAAGAACACCCACGGTCCCCATGGACTTGATCTTGTCCATGGCGTGAGAGGAGGCGTCCCTGAGGAAGTGATCTCTAAGCTGACATCTGAGAGGTGAGTGGCTTCCTACAGCGAAAGGGGAAGAGCAGGTGGAAGGATTCACCTGTACAAAGCCTGTGGGCGGGGAGGCACAGCACCCTGGGGAACTGAAAGACGCTGTGTGAAGAATGGGGTGGAGAGGCTCAGCCACGGGCTGGATTGCTCAAGGCTGTGGGAACCATTTTCAGAGCAGTAGAAAGCCATTGGCAATGTTAAAGGCAGGGCGAGCAAAAAGGTGTTGTTATGTGTTCTGCATCTTGGCCACTCCCCACCTCAACACATGGTCCCCAGCAGGAAAGGTGGGATGCTCTTTGAAAGCTACTGTTAGTGTCCAGGAGAGACAGACAGAACTAGATCACCGTGGAGACCACAGAGGGATAAGGATGGGCCCAGCAGACACTGTGCAGGAAACCTGCTGGGAAAGTCTGGGAAAGACCCAGCGATGAGATAGCTTTCTCCTTTCTATGGTTGTGCGCAATGTGTAGTCTTACTAAAACAACACAGCCGTCACCAGGTTGGAGTTGAGATGGGGGGCAGGGTTGGGGCACTTCAGCCTGAATGGGCCTGCCATCTGCAGGGAGGTGGATGGAACCAGACACTGTGATATTAAGTAAGAAAGCCAAACCCAGGAAGACAGACAGTGCATCATCTCTCATATGTAGGATCTAGATTAAAGGAAGAGGCCCGGAAGTAGAAGGGGAGAGATTTGGGAAAAGGAAATGGACTGATAGGAAGAGAATTGGTGAGAGAAGGCAATGTGTGTGTGTGTGTGTGTGTATGCTAGTGAACAAGACCAAAGTATGGTTTAGATCTATGTATGAGAATACCACAATGACACTCCTTATTCTGTGGAATTAAGATGCATTTGTGAGCCGGGCGGTAGTGGCACACACCTGTAATCCCAGCACTCTGGGAGGCAGAGGCAGGCAGATTTCTGAGTTTGAAGCCAGCCTGGTCTACGGAGTGAGTTCCAGGACAGCCAGGGCTACACAGAGAAACCCTGTCTCGAAAAAAAAACCAAATCCAGAAAAGAAAAAGAAAAAAAGAAAAAAAAAGATGCATTTGTGAAATAAAAGCGTAAAAAGAAACCTTCGTATTTGTTACCCAGATTTAACAAGTGATCATGTTCTGACATTGCTTCAGGGTTTTGTACCTTGCAGGTACCGGAGGTGGAGGTCCATCCCTTTTCACATCCTGAATTTGATCTTTAGAAAATGTATGTTTCCTATAGCCATCCTCCAAGAATACAAGCTTCCATTTTTTTCTGTAACCCAGGATTTATAGAAGCATCAGTCACCTGGCTAGGAGGCTCAGACTGTGAGATTTCTGTCCAAGGTGTCCTGTGTGCCATTTCTCCTGTCAGTCTGCATACTGCAATGCAGTTCATTGACTCTCTGTCTCTGTCTCTGTCTCTGTCTCTCTCTCTCTCTCTCTCTCTCTCTCTCTCTCTCTCTCTCTCTCTGTATGTGTGTGTGTGTGTGTGTGTGTGTGTGTGTGTGTGTGTGTTTGGAGAGAGGGTCTCCCTTTACCCTTACAGAGAACACCTCAGCAAAGGAATGAAACAGTCATGAGGGGATCAGACCTCCCAGCACTCTTGAAGTTGTGAGTTCAAGGCCTGCCTGAGTCTATATAGCAAGACAGCGTCTTATAGAACGCCAGGCTGCGGGTGCCCCTGCCCGAGGGTGGCTGTCAGCTGGGAGAGGACAGGGCAGAGTGGGAAGTGAGAAATCCCTGGTTTGTTTTCTACCCAGAATGTGTGTCAGACTGTAACACAGAAGCAGATACCAACTGAACAATGCGAAAGGGGAAGAAGCGGGGTCTGCCTTCACACTTTTGCATCATTTACTTACTGCCGTTCCTTAATGCTTCTCATTAACCTCCAAGCACAGCAGACAGGAACTGTCAGAATAAAGGGAGCGGGCAGAAGGGGAGGGGAAGCAGCTATTCACCATCTCTGAGTGACTTTACTGAGACAACCCCACCTTTTGGTACCTTTTAGCATCTTCACCGCCACCTGAATCGAGACCCCCGTTTTACTAATCCCATAAGCCGTAGCATTCATCACTCTCCCGAAAGCGCCGGACCCCAGGACCTTCCCTGCAAAGACGGAGTAAGCGCGTGTTAAAACTTTTGCAAGGGAGAGGAAATGCCGCAGAACCTCTGAACAGTCGATCCTCACCAAACTCCAAGTTTTCTCTTGGGAACTCCCACTTGAGGTCATATTCATAGTCCCGGAAGTCAACGTAGAAGTACTCGTTATCCAGGGGGCCGGTCACCTGGATCATGCGCAGTTGGCTTTCGTACCTAAATTGCTTGAAAGATGAACAGGGAGTCAGCAGGAGTCCGTGCGCTGCAGAGTGAAGGCAGAGGTGAGCCTTCCCTGGCATTTACCTTTTTGTATTTGTGACAGATCAGCACGGTGAGAACTACAATGAAGGGGAGACAGAGCCCAAGGGTCGCGTAGAAGGAGATGTTGTCTTGGATGAAAGGGAAGCGGCCTGCAAGAGAAGTGGTCACTAGGCAACGAGATAAAACTCCTGTGTGCAGTTCTAAACAGGCAGGCCCTCTCTAATTAGACTCTCTCGCATCCTGTTCTAGAAACCACCATCTTCAGGCCTTATGGGCATTCTATGTGTCCTGGGTGCCCCCACAGAAAGTTGGTTTCTGTTTCTGTAAACAATGAGTTCCCTTTCCAGAAAATCAGAAATGATTCTGGACCCATTTTAAAAACTGGACCATGATGTCATGTGAACAACGCCTGTATGAACCTTTTACAAAGCCCACGTCAGATAAAAAGAAGTCTCTATTTGTTACCAAGATTCGTCACGCATATATGTATGTCTGTTTGCCTGCAGGTATCTTTGTGTACCGTGTACATGCCTGGAGCCCTCAGAGGCCAGAAGAGGGGATTAGAGCCTCCGGAGCTGGAGCTGGAGTTACAGATGATTGTGAGCTGCCACGTGGGTGCTGGGAATTAAACCCAGGTCCTCTGCAAGAGCAGCCGGTGCTCTTAACCACCGAGATGTTTCTCCAAAGATATAGCTTTGGCTTGTGTGCTTGCTTCGTTTTGCATTTTTCTGAGACAGATGTCACTACGGAGCCCAGGCTAAACTTGAACCTAGGGGCCTCTGGCTTGTGTCCCTGAAATGTGAGGTGGGCTGGGCCACTACTCTCTGAATTAATCAATATTATCTGGTGACCCTAAACTGTTACCCTAAAATCTAGACTAGCCTGTGAAAAATAAATAAGGGAATTGACGAAATGGAAAAAGACAGAAATTCCAGATCACTGCGTCTGATTTGCCACACCTTTGGTAGCTATTCACACCATAAATTCCCAGGACTCCACGGCACTGACTTGTGAGTCATAAAATCTAAAGATAACTGGGTCCTGAAATGTAAAATTGGACACAGTCTGCCTGGGGATTCTTGCTTGACTCAAAAAGACCTTATGGTCACTCAGAACTAGGCGATCTCATAAAAATTCCCCATCAAAGGCCAGCCACAGTGCCCAACTTCAGGTGGGGGGATTTCTGGGGACAGAATGTGTTTATCACAACAGCAAATGGCTGCACACCTGGTGAGTTTAAAAAGATGGTTTCGCAAGACGTGCCCATAGAATTGTATGCACAGCACTTGACCAGAAACCCTTTCCCGGTCTCACTCATATTTAGAGTACTGCTCGACACCCACTGGCCAGATGGTTTTCTGCTAGCCTTTTTATTCCAAACTCCTTCTGGGATTTCCTCGGTGCAGCTGAAAGAAAAATGGTGGAAAGGGATGTTAGATGGGCGGGGTCATGATAGAATAGGAAGTTCTATGGGCGGGATCATGGTAGGACAGGAAGTCAGATGGGCGGGGTCATAGTAGGACAGGAAGTCAGGGTTTCTACAGAGGGTTCCAAAGAAAACAAGCTGTGGCTTTAGGGTAAGCATTTTCAATGTCTAGTTTAGGCTGTATCCTTGACAACAGGTGATAGGCTCTTATATCATGTTCTCACTTTTCTTTTTCTTTCTCTCTTCCCTTGCCTCTCTTGTCCTCTCTCTGTTCCTCCCTCCCTCCTTCCTTCCCTTCCTTTCTTTTTTCCTTCTTGTTTTTTTGGAATAGGGCCTCACTATGTACCCTATGCTGGCCTCAAACTCTAAGATCCTCCTGCCTCAGCCTCCCGAGTGCTGGAATTACAGGTGTGCGCCACCATGTCCAGCTTGGCTCTTCCATTTCAAGAGACGTCAAGGTTCTCATTACTTGGGAGACTTGTCCGAACACTTCTTCCAGGTCCAGGAGGGTAACGGGTAGCCATAAGAGGAACAGGACGCCTGGCTGGCTGAGGTATTTGCTAGCACTTCAGGTTTCTCTGTAGAAAGTAGCACACAGTAAGCTCTTGCAGAATAGATCTTTCCAGAATCAGTTCAGACTTGGCCTTAGCTTAGGAAATTTTCTTTTTCTTACGTTTGCATAGACCAAACCAAAAATCATTAAAATAAATAAAAATAAATAAATAAATAAATAGCAGGTGGCTGTACAGTCTTTCCTTAGCTGCTTCTTTACCCCAAATGCTGTGTGCCCCTGAAACAACCCCTTATTTAGGACGCATCAAATATTTGGTTCCTTCCTCCTCTGTCACAAAACCTTCTTGACTGGTAGAGGCAACAGCTCTCTGTGACTCACTTCCTAGAGGGAACTGAAGTATAGAATTTCCATCTACCTGCATACCTTAACATAACACTTAGCTTTTAAAATATCTTCCAGAGGACCTGAGTTCAATTCCCAGCATTGACATGGCAGCTCACAACTGTCTGTATCTCCGATATCTGACACCCTCATACACACATACACACAGGCAAAACACCAGTGCACATGAAAAAAAAAAAAGAATCTGTAGAAAAACTAATGAAATATATTGCCCTTTTCTTACTTTTGCATAGACCAAAACAAAAATCATTAAAAGAAATAAATAGAAGGTGACTGTACAGCCTTTCCTTAGAGTTCCTTTCATAGCACCAAGCCAGTAAAGTTACAGCACATTGGAGATGGAACATTTCTTAGCTCAGAGAACAAATATAGAAAGGGACATAACTAAAGCCAACACACAAAGATCATGGAGCTTACAAATGCAGTTTCAGAGGCTGGAGAGATGGCTCAGAGGGTAAGGGCACTGGCTGTGGTTGCAGAGGAACTGGGTTCAGTTCCCAACACTCATATTGTGGCTCACAACCATCTGTAAGTCAAGTTGTTGGGGGGTGATGTGGGGGGTAGTGTGGGGGTATCTGGGTCAGACGCCATCTTGTGGCCCTTGTGGGTACTGCATACAGAGATATACACTCGCAAAACACCCATATACATGCAAATAATCTTAAAAAAAGTAGTTTGATAGCATCCCTTCTAAGCTGTGTTTGGCTCTTCTAGATTAAAAATTAGTGGAGGAATAAAATAGACAAAATGAAATTCAACTTACTTCTTACATTCAGCGTGAATATTTTGGTGAACTTGGCGTCATCGTTTTCTGCATAGAATATGTACTCCCCGGGCTTGTTCTTATGATCGCAAAATTTAGATATGCTGTTCGAGAAAGAATTAAAGATGAACTTAGCCTGGTGCTTCCAGGAGAGGCCACTGTGAAGGACAGTATATAAAAAGTTATAAAGAGTACAAATGAGGGCTCAGCGGTTAAGAGCACCGACTGCTCTTCCTGAGGTCCAGAGTTCAAATCCCAGCAACCACATGGTGGCTCGCAACCATCTGGAATGAGATCTGACGCCCTCTTCTGGTATGTCTGAAGACAGCTGCAGTATACTCACATACATAAATCAATCTTACTTTTAAAAGTACAAATTAATGGACTTAATTACGGCACTTTGATACCTCGTCATTATCCTTGTTCTAATTTGCCCCCTCTCCCCTGATGCCTTCTGTCATGGAGAGTTGAAACGACTCAGAGAGAGAGAGAGCAATCTGATTGGAACACACAGCTTCAACCCAGTTAGTTGTCCCTGCTGCTCTAAGGCTCGTGAGGGGAGTACAACGTGGCCAGAGTGTAAGATGTAGCAGGGAAGCGAAAGACAGGAAGCGGGGCATCCCAGAATCCCCTTCAAGAGACTGCACAGTCATCCATCCACTGACTTCCCACAAGGCCTTGCCAGCCAGAGGCTCGCTATCCCTCCTGACTCCACGAAGCGGGAACAAGCGGTCAGTGATCTTCAAAAAGACCGCAGCCCGGGTGGGCTGTAAAACCCCACAAAGGGAACAGTTAAAGCTTTAAACCGAAGGCCTTGGGCTGCTGAAGAGAGGTAGAGTCGTCATAGAAAGTTCTGTGGATTTCTTAGGCAGGGATGGAGTCCAGTTTGCTAGGAGTGCAAACAATAGAGACCCAAGGAGAAGCACCAAGAATCCTGAGAGGGGAAGTCACAGGGCATGAAGAGAAGTCGGGCCTCCTGACTGAAACAGGAGAAGGCGCTGCGACATCTGGGCAAAGAGGGCTAAGAGGTAGGATGGAGTCCATTAATTAGGACCCTTGAAAATGGCCTTATTATTCAAAGGTGAAAACTTAAGATTCTATGGATGTCTGAGAACCATACCCATTACATGTACAACTTTTAGATCAGCCTGACTATAGTGGGAAACGTTATTTGGCGGGGAGTCGGGAGATGGCGGCGACAGTCTAGGAACCCATGCGTTCCCGTTCATTCAGCTACCAATGGAGACCTGACTGTGGGAAGCATCAAGTCTCCGGCAGCAAAATCTGAAGAAAGAGTGTTTCCGTTTTCCTAAAATTCACAGCGTTGTGTTAGAAGCAGACAGGTAAAGACACAGTTATGGGAAGTGGGCACGGTGGTGCACACCTGCGTGCGTCTCAGCGCTCAAGAGGTTGAGGCAGGAAGATTGTACAAGCCTGGGCTGAGGTCCACGAGTCGATACGGACTCTGAAGCACATAAAGGGACGTGAAACAGCACACGTGCTAGGGCGTGGGAAGCGCTATCACTAGAGAATTCAAGTTCGAATTTGAGGTGTCAGAGATTGCTCCTGCAGAGGAAGAATGGGAAAGGCGGGGAAGGACACGCCACAGAGGCACTGAGGTAAACAAAATTGCAGGTGCTGTGTGCATACGCACAAGGCAGCCAGCCGCAGGATCCCAGTTGGCCCTGAAACATCCTTGGACAGCTGGAACTTTGAGCCAGGGCTGCCTGGGCACCTGTGCTCTGTGTGCCCGTATCTCTTCGTCGGATGCTGTTGGCCGACGAGTGAGATGGAAGTCACTCTTTGCGCCTGCCAGGAGTTTCCAGCAGTTGGTCTGCAGGGGAAGCGCGTGCTAGAAGGCTTGCCTGCCGTGACCACTGCCCCGAGTTCAATCCCCAGGAACAAGCAAAGGAAAATAAAATGCTTTCGGCTGAGAATCATATACATTTTTCCAGTTCTTACTCCTTTTCTTCCCTTTCTTTATCTACAGGGGATGTAGCTAGGGAAGGAGACAGGGTCTCATTGTAGCCCTGAGTAGCCTAGAAGTATTATTTATTATTATTATTATTGTTGTTGTTGTTGAGACAGGGTTTCTCTGTGTAGCTCCAGGCTGTCCTGGAACTCACTCTGTAAACCAGACTGGATTGGAACTCAGAGATCCACTTTGCCTTCTAAATGCTGGGATTAAAGGCCTGCACCACTATGCCTAATATCTTTTTTAAAAGAGTCTCTGGCATCCCGGACTGGCCTTGAACGCTATAGGAAGGCTTTGAACTCCTGCTTCCACCTTCTGAGTGGTCTGGTCTGGTTTTGTGAAAGCCGTGTGAACCAGGGCTCTGTGGAAGTGAGGCAAGCGTCCGACCGCCTGAGCTACATCCCGACTCCCCAGTTTTTATCCTGGCCTTCTGGACAAGGAAGAAATTCAGGGGAAGGAAGTGATGGAAAAGCTGTAGGAGAACCCCAAAGGCCAGCCTGGGAATGGGGAGAGCCGTGCTGCAGCACCCCCAGGCTTCAGAAGGGCAAGAAAGGCCGTGAGCCTTCAAAGCAGAAAGTGAGACTTTGTGTGGACAATGGCCAAAGGCCTTGAAAAGGAAGGGATAAGAGAGTTAAAACACACAAAAAACAAAACAAAACAAAACAAACAACCCAGCCCACAGCTGCCTATGCCTCTAATCTCAGCGCTCTAGAGGCAGAAATGGGAGGGTTAAGAAACAGAGGTCAAGGTCCGGAGAGACAACTCCACAGTTAAGAGCGCTGGCTGCTCTTCCAGATCCAGGTTCAGTTCCCAGCACCCACAGGGCGGCTCGAAGCTGTCTATAACTCCATCAGGGCATCCAGTGCCCTCTTCTGGCCTTCACGGGCACCAGGTGTGCACATGGGACACAGAACACATAGTCAGGCAAACACTAATACATAGGAAATAGGAATACATAAATCCCTTAAAGAGAGAGTCCAAGGCCAGTGCGGGTCACATAAAGAGCCTTGCTTGTATCAGAAGGAAAGAAGAGGAGTCAGAGATGGCAATGGGAGACTGGGAGGGGAGCGGGACTGAGGGACCAACACAGTCGGCCAAGGACCATGCTCAAAGTTCCACTCAGTTTGGTGGAGAAACTAATGACCACACAAGGGTGTTTGCGCTGTATGGAGCAAAGCACGAGACTGCATGGTGATTTGTCTTTTCTGTCTGTGGTGCTGTCTCCACAGGGCGTGGCCCCGTCGCAAGCAGAGCTCCTGAGGTATTTTCTCTTCTACAATATCCAGGTAGGATATGGATCCCGTAACCTGGCGGGACACAGAACCAAATGCCCAGACAGATTTACCGCATTCGTTTGCCTTCCTGTGGCCTTGTCAGGCCTCAGACCTGCCATTCTCTTGCCTCCAGCCTCCTGTGTTCTGGGGTGACAGGCCTGGGCCACCCACCTGGCTTTCTCCCACGCTTATGGCCCCAGCAGCAAAGAGAGGGACTGTCAGGTACCAGGAAGCTCATTTCTTCCGCCTCATTTCTTCCAAGTTTCTTGCCCACCCCACCCCCTTTTCCCACTTGGTATCAAGAAATTTGAGTTGCTAGTGACATATCCTGGAGACCGAGACAATGCAGTGTCATTACAATTAGGAAGAGGTTCACCCTACCATCAGGTCACTTTCTCTTTCCTTGTATTTAGCTCCCAGAGGAAGGAGCCGAGAAAGGCCAACCTTGGCTCAAGGGCTCTGGACTCTGTAGGGCCAGGCAGGTGCATTTCTGAGTTTGCAGCCAGTCTGGTCTAGGTCTCCAGTGCTATACAGTGAGACCTTGTTTCACCTTTTAAAATCTTTTAACACTATAAGAGCTATCAAAATGATAACTAAGATAGAACAATAGAACCATTACATTAAATACACTTAGTACACAGGTTTAAGACAGGGTCTCACCGCAGAGCCCAGGAGAAGAGCCAGGGCCGCAGTTACAGGCAGCATGGCTGAAGGGTGATGAGACTTAGCTCTTGGTATTGGTCTAGAGACAAACATCTTCCCCTTCCTTTTTGTATATATTCAGGCTCACCCCTCCCCCATCCCCAAACCCCATTCCAGTTAAAAAACAAAAAACAAAAAAGAAAATGTCAGTTCTGCCACCGGTCATCCAGACCGTGAACACTTGGGAGGTCCATTGCTCCACTTTGGAAACCCCTAGAGAGAACCCAATGGGGACAGAACTGGAGGACGGGATGGACTACCTCCAGGAAGAAGTGAAGCCACACTCATTCTTTTTCTCCTATGACACTAAGCAGATTCTGTATTCATTGGTAAGTCTAGATAATTCGCTCCCCCACCCCCCAAAGTAAGGGGTGAATATCCTCCCGACTCTTTTTTCCGAAGTAAAAAGGCACCCGGCAGCTGGAAAACAGACACAGACACGGCAAGGCAGGCCCCAGGGAGCCTCGGGGCATGATTTGAGGAAGTAAATTGCAGAAATGAAGCTTTGAAGGTGGGGAAGCCGAGAGACTCTGGCGTATACCATGACCGCATCGAGGCTTCTGCAGGAGTCCAGTTACTACACAGACTTAAGAAACAAAACAAAGCAAAACATAAAATACAAAACCAGCCACTCAGATCAGCTCTGAAAACACGATCTGGGTCCTTTACCATCACACCTCACCTCAACAGAACCACTGCATCTACTGGGAAGATAAGGATGTCAGCTCCTTTGGCGTATTAGCAACTCACCATCAAAGGTGAATAGAGCTTGTGTTACCGCTCACCTCAACCCACAGCCTACAGCAGAGAGAAGGTTCATAGACCTCGGGGGAAACCCTGTTCAGCACTGACTGCTGTGCTTCAGTCTTCCTTGCTGCCAACATCCATGTTTTTTTGTTCTCTGGGATCCCTCAGAGAATCAATGTCACACCAAGCACTGTGTGCCATGCGCAGTGCATGGCAGACAACATGGGCTCAGCTTTCTCCAAGAAGTCATGTCCAGGAGTGGTCAGGAGTCCGTTTCCTGGTTCACACACACATTTCTTGAGTGAGGCAGGGGTGGGGCTAGAGAGATGACAGCTCGGCCATCTTTGCGGAGGTTATAAACTCAGAACTGAGGTGTCTCACAGGAAGCTGCTCCCAGGTGACTGGCAATGAAAGGGACACGGGACAGCTCAAACTGGGATGGAAAGATGCTGGGGTCCAGGCTTGTAGGTTGGAGCCCCAGGATGAAATGCAGCTACCCAGCCCAGTGGGGTAGCCCCTGGTTGCATGGCAGATACAGCTTTGTGATATCCCCAGGAGGGTCTGCTGTGTGTCACCAGGTCACACAGTGACAATATGCACCCTGTGGGGGAGAAGGAAAGATGGCAGTTGCTTACCCACTCACAGGGCCCTTTGCTATGTAGTCCAGGCTGGCCTGGAACTCACTATGTAGCCTAGGCTGGCCTGGAACTCAGAGATCAACCACCTCTGCCCCTGGGCTGTTAGGATTAAATGTGTTGCTACACCATGACCCAAAGGTACATTTGTTCCTATCCTAGTAACACACACACACACACACACAGAGGCATGGACACACATACACTTTCTCTCTTGAAGACCAATTAAAAATTACTTATGGAAATTAAAAAAAAAAAAAAGAAGCACAATATCATGAAGGAAACAGCAGGAGCAGCATGAGGGGTAGAAAGAGCTTAGCTCTTACGTTGTCACGGTGACCAGAGTGATCACAAGCCCATCACGAGCCACAAACAGCAGCTCCGTTCCCCTGCAGACATGTACAGGAAGCGCATTCCTTGATCTCTGTAACTCAGCACACCTCAAACAATCATTTAAACACAGCCTCAGTGTGAAAATTATTGAGATAGTTTACATTCCTGTTTTGCTTGCTTGTTTGTGATTTCTGAGACAGGGTTTCTCTGTGTAGCCCTGGCTGTCCTGGAACTCACTCTGTAGACCAGGCTGGCCTCAAACTCAGAGATCTGCCTGCCTCTGCCGATCCCGTTGGAATCAAAATTATACACCACCATGGCTGGGCTTATATTCTTTTTTTAAATTCATAACCCAGAGTGTATTTTACATCTCCTTTTAGACCAGTCCAGTGTAAAGCCCTTACTCGTCAAATCCTGGAGGCTTCTGCATTAAACAGCAGGTAACACAAACCAACAACAACGGTTTGCTTCTAATGCTTTGCTGACAATGCAGGGCCTCTAATGCATTGCTGCCTAGCACAGTAGTGGCGGCCACTTCGGAGGCCAAGATGGGATTGCTTGAACTCAAGGATTCAAGTCTATCCCAGGAAATACATCGAGCCCTAACTTGGAAAAAAATCAGGGCAATTTGTCTTGATCTTGATGCAGTCCATCTAGCTATGAGCCATGAATCTACCTTTCAAGACAATTGCCCAGGTAACTCTCACACGTCTGGATCACATGCTGAGAAACGACCGTTGTAGACCACAGTGATAGCTTAAAAGAGGACAGTGATGCCCCGGCTCTCACGGTCTACCCTGAATGAGCGAGTCTCCCTGGGCTGTAATAGGAGCTGTGCTGTGGATGTGGTGCAGCTGATAAGAACAAATCCTTACTGCTCTTGCGGGGACTTGAGTTGTGTTCCCAGTCTCCACGTCGGGCAGCTCACAACCCCGGTAACTCCAACTCTAGGGGGATCCCAAGCCTCTGACCTCCAGGGACACTGCAGTCACACACAGAAACTGCCACACACAGATACACATGACTAAAACTAAAATCTATAAAGGAGAGAGAGAAGGAAGAGACATCATAGCTAACAGAAGAAACCAGGGAAAGCTGGCTTTTGCTTCTCTAAGAATGTCTCCTCAGAACACTCCTGAATATGGTTGAACAAATCCCCTGGAGGTAAAAAACTCTCTTTTACGACTTACGGTCGGGCTATTTCTGCTTTTGTGTTGAGAACATAAATCAGGACACCTAGGGGAGATGGTTTCAGTTGACAAGGAGGTTTGGCTCCCCCATCACTCACAACCACCCTTAGCTGCCCGGGACTGTCAGAGGGAGCGCAGCAGTCAGACAGGAAACCACAGTCTCTTGACAGAAAACTGCCAGGATTCTATTTTCACGCAGCAGGCTTTAGTCCCGGAAGAGGAGAGGTGGCTCTCCTCACAGGTGCCGCTTGCTTTTAGTCTTTGGTCCTCTGACTCATCAATAAATCAGCTCACAGACTCACGGGGCTGGGTGTATAGCTCAGTGACAGAGTGTTCATTTATCAAGGCCAAGGCCCTGAGTTTGGTGCTCAGTATGGGGGGGGGGGAGGGGAGGAGGGGAGGAGGGGAGGAGGGGAGGGTGTGCGAGGGAGGAGGACTGTCTCACCTATACCCATCCTCCAGGCCACTTTGTTCACAAGGAAACGATGCTTGAGAAAAGTTCCATGTGCAGCGGATCCGTGGGTATGCTCTAAACCTGACTGAGAAGCAGAACTTCTCATATGGGTCAATTTCGTACTCTTCTTGCGAGCTGGTAGCATTTATGAACCCTTTGTCTGTAAAAAGAAAATTTACAAATTAGATATTGATATTTGTATAAGGATGGTATGTATGTGCATATATATATATACATATATACACATATACACACATATACGCATATATGCATATACACATATACACATATACATATATGCATATACGCATATACACATATACATATATACATGTATTTTTTTAACAGGTTTTTACAGTGTGGGCCCAGCTAACTTGGAACCCGCTTTGTAGACCAGGCTGACCATATAGAGATCTGCCTGCCATACATGATTTTTTTAAAGATTTATTTATTTTTATTTATTTTATATATATAAATACACTATAGCTGTAAAGAGGCCCTGCTCGCTCCGGCCCAAAGATTTATTTATTATTATATGTAAGTACGCTGTCGCTCTCTTCAAACACACCAGAAGAGGGCATCAGATCTCATTATGGATGTTTGTGAGCCACCACATGACTGCTGGGAATTGAACTCAGGACTGCTGGAAGAACAGTCAGTGTTCTTAACCACTGAGTCATCTTTCCAGGCCATGACTTTGGTTTTTTTGTTTTTTTTTAATTTGTCAGTTTAATGAAAGAAAGCATAGACAAAGCTGAGCTGTGGTTTGGGCTAGTCCACAAAGAAACAGAGGAGAGACTCAGACAGAGCCCATCATCTTTTGTAGACAGGACTTTCATTAAGGGATGAGATATTAGAGCTGGAAAGATGACTCAGAAACTGAGAAGACATACTCCTCTTGCTGAGGACCCAGGGACAGGGCCCCCTGCTAAATGATCTCCAGGTTCAAACGAAAGAGCCATGTGCTAGGCGACATCGGCAAGGCCTCCTGTGAGCCTCTCTATTGCTCTGCTAAGAGCACAACTGCTTCCTTGTTGCTCACATGACCAAAGCCTGCACCCTATGTGACATCACCTCTATGTGGCTGTTACTCTGAAACCCTCACGGGCATCCCAAATCCTAGTCACTGATCATGAGAACAGTTCTCACTAAGCACATTCCCAGAACAAGGATTCACTAGGCAGGTGTTTTGTACCAGGATCTGGGGCGCCAAGGATCTAGGCGACCAGACTGCCTGGTCCATAAGCAGAACATCGCTATGAAGGTAACAGTCCACCAAGACCGACGGCTTTCTGAGCTCAGGGTAAAACGGGGAACTCCCTTTCTTATTGGGGCTTCTCCATCTCTGTCTGTCTCTGTTTCTGTCTAGAGAGTGTCCCTGAATACAGGTGACTGGCCTAGTCTGGAAAATGACCTTGTACAGAGTTCTGTGCGAGGCTGCATAACTCAACACTCCGGCTGCCCACCCGCATAATTAAGAATCGCTTCATAACCAATCAGCCCTTCCCGCCCAAATGATGTTATGACCAGTTAGCCTTTTTTAATGCGTACCCCTAAAACAGTCCTTGTATACCCTACCTCTGAAACAAGAACGCAGACTCATCTCACTGCAGCGGTCTCCAGAGGTCACTGCACCATACTCCGGGCCATCTGGACCCTGCTCTGTGCCTCTGCTCCCTTTGTCCTCTCAGACTGGTGGCCAATGGCCTCCAGCCTCCGTGAAGGAGGGGTGGGGCAGGGCACTGAGAGCAAGGCAGAGGGAAGCTTCTCCTGACCCTGCTATTCTACTTTAGCTTCTTTTACAGTTTTTAACTGGACAGATGGCTCAGCAGTTAGAGCCCTGGCTGCTCTTCCAGAGAACATTGGTTAATTCCCAGCAACCTTACAGTAGCTCACAGCCACCTGTAGTTCCCATCCCAAAGGATCTGACGCTCTTTTTCTGGCCTTTGCAGGCATCTCACACACACACACACACACACACACACACACACTGGGGCACAGGCATAGGTGCAGAAGGACACCCATACACATAAAAGTAAATGTTAATTTTTAAAAATTACACTCACATATTGTGTTTTGGATGGGATACTTGGTAAAGGCCACATGTAGAGGTCAGAGGACAACCCAGAACAGTCAGTCCTCTCCTATCAGGGGTCCCAGGGATGCGACTCAGGTCACCAGCAAGCTTGGCAACTATTGTCTTTTTTGACTGAGCTATCTTACCAGCCTTCCCATTCAGTTTCTTAATAGAAAATTATACTGAAATCTGAATCTAGATCGCCTAGTCCACATTCCACACTGAAAGCAGCTAAAGAGACATGCAGAGCCAAGCTTGGTAGCCCATGCCTTTAATCCCAGCACTGGGGAGGCAGACGCAGGTAGACTTCTGTGAGTTCAAGGCCAGCCAATCTACACAGTGAGTTCCAGGACAGCATTACAAACAAACAAACAAACAAACAAACAAATCCCAGATTTCGTGAGTGGCCTGTTACCTAGGATGGTCACCAGCGCTGACCGGCTGGGATGCTTTGAGGAAGAACAGGTGTAATATCCAGTGTCGTTCCTTCCCACGGAGGACACAAAAGCCAAGAGAATCCGGACCATGGTCCTGTTTGTGGACCAAGTACTCATCTCAAAGTAGCTGCCCTGGGTGGTAAAGAAACAAGAAACTGCATTCCAGGCTGCCAGCCCACACTGGAAGCTTGCCGGAATCAGCAAGGGTCTGGCCAGAGACCGTAAGGGCGCCATTACCTCCTTCAGGGCTTTGTTTTCCAGCTCCCAAGAGAGGCCAAATTTGTGGTTCACATGGATGGCCTTGCACCTTATCCACAAGGGTTCCCCCACTTTCAGGAATAACTGGGGCAGTGTGCTCTGAGGAGCCTGATTTAGATCTAGAAGATAAAAATGTCCCAAAGAAGACCAAAAAAGCGTATCATTTTTAAAACGTTTGCTTCTGCTCAGGAGTGTCGTGAACATTTTGAAAAGCAATGGTGTCAGCATTCCCCCCACCCCCACCCTCCACCCCCCTACCCCTCCCACTCACCCCCACCCCCCCCACATCGAGAATTAAGTCAATAAAACAATGCAGAGCTGAGAAGATCAGGGCAAGACAGGCTGGTCTGGAAAAGGCCTGGAGCCCCAAAACAGATCAAAACTAAAAAACGAGAAAGTAAAACCACCCACTAGAGATGGAATACCCTTTGCTGCAGAAATCCTCCCTTACAGAATCTATAATGTTACATTTTAAATGGTATGAATAGGTCATCAAGATGGCTCAGCGGGTTGAGGGGCCCGCTGCTGCCAGGCTGACCTGAAGTTGATCCAGGGGCCCCATATGCTGGAAAGAGCACAGATGCCCATGAGTAGTCCTCTGACTTCCACATTGTATACTGTAGCATGTATTTGTGTGTGTGTGTGTGTGTGCGTGCGCACACATATCACACAGTAAATAAATGTAATAAAGCGGTGTGAAAGATCTGGAGTGGAACTCAGTGGCAGAGGAGATGCTCTGAATCCCTGGGTTTGAGCCTAGCACCTAAGTCAAATCAAATCAAATCAAATCAAATCAAATCAAATAAGTCCTATGAAAGAAGGGTTAAAGGCATGGGCCACCAAGCTTGGCCAAACCGTGTGTTTAATGGCTTTTAAGTTGGAATGTGGACAATGAAATCTAGATTTGGATTTCAGTATAACTTTCCATCATCTTTCTGAAGTGGAATGATTACCCACACAGATGCTATCAGTCCCTTAGGAACCGTCGCTAAGGACACAGAGCCGACAATCCCCCATTACCTATGGTGAAAAGCTTGGTGCATTCGCGGCCCAGTGCATTTCTCGCACAACATCTGATGTCTGTTCCAAATAACTCATAAAGTACCTTCTCCTCCTTTTTGATAACAGCAGGGCCGCCTTCTTTACAGCTGCAATTATAAGGAAGGCTTCCTTCAGAAAATGCCTCAAAATGACAGCTAACAGACTGCCAGCATGCTCAGTGTAGACTCCCTACACAGCCTATGTGAGGCCCTGGGTTCAAGGCCACCAGGACTGGGGGATGGGGGGAAACCCAGCATCTTTAGGGGATGAAGTTAGAAAGCATATCTTAAGGGATGGAAGAAACAGTAGATGAAGAAGTAAATCCAACTGTATCCAGCCTGGGATCTGCAGGGACCAGCTAGCCACTCTGTATCTAATTAGAATAATGTTACGTTATTACTTTATTATTTAATACTTTAGATTTTATTTTGCCTGGTGACTTTTTTTTTCATAGACAAGCTATCTTCATATAGTTCAGGTTGGCTTTGACCTTACTGTGTGGCCCAGGCTGGCTTCAGTCTTGCAGCAATCCTCCTGCCTCAGCTTCCTGAGTGCTGAGATTACAGGTGTGTGTTATTACACACAAATGCTTCTTCTTCCTCTCCTTCTTCTTCTTCCTCTCCTTCTTCTTCCTCTCCTTCTTCCTCTCCTCCTCCTCCTCCTTCCCCTTCCCCTTCCCCTTTATCCTTCTCCTCCTCCTCTTCCTCATCCTCCTCCTCCCCCTCCTCCTCCTCTTCCTCCTCCTCTTCTTCTTCTTTTGGTTCTCATTTAAAGACAGGCCAAAAAGAAAACACAGGTGAACTCAGAAAGAACCCCAAGGAAAGAAGCACAGTGGTCTTTGACGTAGCTTGACACGACAGGCTTGTTTTCTTCCAAGCACAAAGGAGGACAGGAGAGTGAAGCACACGTCGAGTTCCCAAAGCAAACTGGAAAGGAAAGCTGAGGTATGACTTCCAGGGAAGACCACCATACCACGGTAGTGTGCACAGAGCGACTCTCTTCTTCTGCCTTGCCTGGGCAGGAACCGGGGCTTTCTGGGTTTACTGTCTTTCTCCAGTGAGTCATTTGTACTTTCCTTTCAAATCTGAAGTCACCAACTTCCTATCACCCCCAAGACGACTGAGGTCCTCTTCTAGCCTTCTCAGTCTATACACACATCACATACATATATAGATACATGTGCACACACATGCATGCGGCACATTCATAGTTTAGGTCGTGGGTCTTTTCTATGAACTTCAAGGTCACGTTAACAATATCAAGGAAGCGGATCTGGTTTGGACTTTCCCCCTCTCTCGCTTTATCCCACTTAGTTTTCAGCAGTTATGTAGAAGAGTTGATTTGGCTAGTTCGGATGGCAGGGCTCCTCACCCTGAGGGAACTCAGCTGCAGCTCAGGCAGAGGCAGAAGGGTCCTGGCGCTCTGTGCCCAGCACCCTGCCTGACTGGATCTGTAGCCTCACATCTCAGCTTACTCCGTCATCCAGGCAACCCAATTATTCTTCTTTTAAAAGCCTGTCTACGTCTGTTTGTGTTTCCATCGGTTCTTCCATCCTCACTCTTGTGAAGAAGTAACAGAGTATAGTTAACTTGGGAGGCCTGCCAGGCGGTGGTGGCGCATGCCTGTAATCCCAGCACTCTGAGAGGCAGAGGCAGGCGGATTTCTGAGTTCGAGGCCAGCCTGGTCTACAGAGTGAGTTCCAGGACAGCCAGGGCTATACAGAGAAACCCTGTCTTGAAAAAAAAAAAAAAAAACCAACCAACCAACAAACAAACAAACAAAACCAATTTGTGAGGCTACACAGCTTGGTACACAAACAAGGGTCCAAAGATCTCAGGCTCTGGATTCCAATTCCTTAACAATTCTATAAATGGCCTCTCAAGAGGAAGCAGAAGGATCACGAATGAAACATTTACTCATAAGCAACTTCTTATCATAAGGATATTACAGTTCCCCACCCCAGGCTCTGGAATCCAACAACCCCACAGTCTTTGTTGAGGTGTAACGGCTGTGAGTCCTTCAGCTACCCCAGGGACTCTTAAAGGCCCTCTTGCCAAAAACCACCCATGTCCTCACCATGAAATCCTCAACAGTGATTCTGTTGAAACGAAGGGGAAAACAAAAACCAGATTTCACATACACTATAAAGCCAACAACAGTAGAAAAGTGCCATCATTCTGACAGGAATGGCAGTGGTCACGGTCACTGTGAGGCGTGTCTTACCTTTCCCTGTGGGAACTGCAGAGCACCCACTCCACAGTGGGCTCCGGAACACTCTCGGAGATGCAGAGCAGTGCATCCTGGTTCTCCATCTTCCTAAAGTAAGGTTTTCTTAGCACGTTCGGCTGTGTATCTAAGGTACCACAAAACAAGACCGTTTTAGCACTGCAGATGGGCTCAGGAGTCCCTCAAAATTTCCCACAGCATTTCTAAACAGCTAATCTCTTTCACCACAGCAGAGTCTGGCTCCTTCCCAATCTCAGGTGATGTCAGGTTTTTCGTTTTGTTTTGTTTTTTTGTTTTGCTTTGTTTTGTTTTGAGACAGAATCTTACTCTGCAGCCTGGCCTGGCCTGGAATTTGTTCTGTAGACCAGGCTGGTATCATACTCACAAAGATAGTCTTGTAGACTGCAAGTATCTTTTCTCATTCTGTGGTAGTTTGCATCTTTTAATCCCAGTAATTTCCAAACTTGGTTTCAATTCTACACTTTATTAGGGACATCAAAGTTTGTTCAACCTGCCAGCACCCTTAAGTGTCATGTTCCCAGAACAGTTCTGAATGGGGACAAGACATTTGCAGACCACAGTTATCAGGTTGTGGTTTTCAAAGGTTGGATGGCCTTACTTCAAGTACATTTCCCCATCTTAAATAGATCACGAAAGCCAGGTGTGGTGGTGTGTGTGTCTGTAATCTCTGAATGTGGAAAGTGGGAAGATCATGAGTTCAAAGCCAGTCTGGGCTACACCCTGAGACCGTCTCTTAAAGAAAGAAAAACTTTGCTGTTTTGCTCCCACGTGACAATCCTTTAAGCATCTTCAATTAAGAACTGAGGCTAAGTACTATGCAAAGTATTTGTGTGAGTGAGCTCAGGGGTCCTGGGGCGGACTTTCCCTGCATCACTCCATCTGATCCTCTCCCTTCCCATCTACCCGCCCCACACCTGCTCCCTAAGCTGCCCTAACTAAAGGAATCCTAAGAGCTTTGCTATTGTCGTTGCTCCGTATTTTTTCATCTGAAAAGGGGGGGGCGCAAAATTAAAAGCAGCCTAGCAGGAGTGGAGGCGCACACTTTTGTCCCACACATGGGCGGCAGAGACAGGCAGATCTCTGTGTACTCAAGGGCAGCCTGGACTACAGAGGCCAGCCAGGCCTAGAGTAAAACTCTGTCTCAGAAAAAAAAAAATCCATCAGTCTCCTAGAACACGACTGCTTGTGCAGTGTTGCAAGAGAGAGAGAGAGAGAGAAGAGGAGCCCGTGACATTCTGTATCTCCTCTGGGCGAAGGCCCCATACTTGATGTCCCTCCCACAAGAGGCCTAAGGAGGTAGGAATGGGGCGGGGTGGAAGCCCAAACAGAGAGCAGCACAAGACAGCTCTTGAGTTGTGTACTTCCGGGACCATGTACCTGCGTGTCTCAGTCAGGGTTTCTATTCCTGCACACACATCATGACCAAGAAGCAAGTTGGGAAGGAAAGGGTTTATTCAGCTTACACTTCCACACTGCTGTTGATCACCAAAGGAAGTCAGGACTGGAACTGAAGCAGGTCAGGAAGCAGGAGCTGATGCAGAGGCCATGGAGGGATGTTTCTTACTGGCTTGCTTCCCCTGGCTTGCTCAGCCTGCTTTCTTATAGAACCCAAGAGCACCAGCCCAGGGATGGCCCCACCCACAAGGGGCTCTCCCCACCTTGATCACTAATTGAGAAAATGCCCCACAGCTGGGTCTCATGGAGGCATTTCCTCAACCAAAGCTCCTTTCTCTGTGATAAGTCCAGCCTGTGTCAAGTTGACACACAAAACCAGCCAGTACACTGTTTCAGTCGCTTCTCTGAGAAAATGGGTGAGACTGCTCTGTACTTGACTTTGCCATGCAGGCTGACTGTGTGACCCAGGATGATGACCCTCAGGGAACCTAGCATATCCCCCAGAGCTAGGAGCTATGACTGTTAGGACCACAAATGTCACAATGGCTCTGAGTGGGGTAATGAGCAAATGCACGTCTGGCTCTCGTGGGTCCCCAGTCTTGCCAGTCACAAACGCATCAAGTGTCTGTGTTCATATCAACACTCAGGCCAACCTCTGGGGCGTGCTGAAGTCCGTAATGAAAGACCCCTGTGGTCACTCCTGGCCGGCCCCTCTGCAGCTACACATTGCCTCAGCTCCGTGTATCCGAGTCACCCATGGGGGGGAAAAAGGCGGCCTGGCAAGTCCTGGCAATGTGCAGCAGGCAATGTAGTGGTAGTGGTGTCAACCCTGAGCCTGTGGCACTGCCTCAGCCCCCAAAGACTCAAGGCTCTACATGCAGCTATCTCTGCAGCTACAGGAAGGTACGTGTAGCACCCTGTCTGCAAACATGAGACCTGCGGGTAATGAAACCAAATGAGCAGAAACCAGAATGCCTATGCCGGGGGTGGGGGTTGGGGGTGGGGGTGGGTGGGGTGGGGGCACCTCTGCGGCTCACACCTCACACGGCTACCAGCTATGTGCCAATATCCAATCACTCTGGCAGTTTACACCTGCATAAACCAATGTCATCCTCAGCTGTGGCCAATGGCTGTATGTGGTTATCTAATTTTAATTCCCTCAACTGAGATAAACTAAATTGTTCCTTGCTTACCCTAGTCAAAGCTCCAGGGTTGGCCAGTAGCATGTGACAGGGTGTGTGCTACTAGACGTAGGAGATGGAGAACAGCGGCCCTGTTTTTTGGAAAGTCCTGTTAGGTCCCACTGAGATTGTAAGTCCATGAGACATGTATCTTTTCTTTTTTTTAGATAAATTAATTTTGTTTCATTTTTTTGTGGTATGTGTATGTTGCCCCCATATGTCTCTGTATCCTGTGCCTCCGGTTGCTGAAGGTCAGAAGGGTGTTGCAGCCCCTGAGACTGAAGTTACCTACGGTTGGTTGGTTGGTTGGTTGGTTGCGAGCTGCCATGAGCATGCTGGGAATCCATCCCAGGTCCTCTGCAAGAGCAGTCAGCGTTCTTAACCGCTGCACCAAGGCTCCAGCTCCGAGGTACGGATTTCCACACACACACACACACACACACACACACCCTTCTACTGTGGATAAAGGAGTCGAGTCTCAAAAAGACTCCTCCTTCAAAAGCTGATAGTATTAGAACCAGAAATAAAACACAGGACATTTAGTGGGCATGGTGCCAAGTGCTTGCAGTCAAAAGACTTGGGAGGATGAGGCAGGAGGATTGTGAGTTTGAGGTTAGCCTAGGAAAAATTTGAAGACACGGGATTTTTTTTTTCTTAATTCCTGAGTCAAAACACTCTTTCCAGTTTGTACTGGCTGGTTTTGTGTGTCAACTTGACACAGGCTGGAGTTATCACAGAGAAAGGAGCTTCAGTTGGGGAAGTGCCTCCGTGAGATCCAGCTGTGGGGCATTTTCTCCATTAGTGATCAAGGGGTGAGGGCCCCTTGTGGGTGGTGCCATCCCTGGACTGGTGCTCTTGGGTTCTATAAGAGAGCAGGCTGAGCAAGCCAGGGGAAGCAAGCCAGTAAGTAACATCCCTCCATGGCCTCTGCATCAGCTCCTGCTTCCTGACCTGCTTGAGTTCCAGTCCTGACTTCCTTTGGTGATGGACAGCAACATGGAAGTGTAAGCTCAATAAACCCTTTCCTCCCCAACTTGCTTCTTGGTGCAGGATGAGCCTTGGTGGTGATGTTTGTGCAGGAATAGAAACCCTGACTAAGACACAGTTCTTCCTTGTCTGTGTTAAAAAGTTCGTGCGTACCTGACTTTGGTGACTGCAGAGGTGAGTGACAGCACTGTGGGTCCTGAGGCGCTGCCTTGGGACGCAGGAAGTGACCAGGAGTGAGCCCCACTTACCTCTTAGGGTCACTCTAAACAGTACTGTGTAGTTGGCGGCTTCACTCTGAATATGGAGCAGGTACTCTCCAGCCTGGCTCTCTGTCATGTTCAAAATGGCCATGGAAATGGTCCCTCTGTAGAATGAGAAAGAGGACTGGATACTCTGGGGAACACTCTGGAGTAACAGCATCAGCTTCACCCCGAGTCAGACGGGGAGCACTGTCCTCACCTATGACTCAGCTATGGCTAAGGGCATCTCTGTGCAGAACCCTGCTCTGGCCCGGCACCCAGGCTCAGCCTGGGCACCATCAGCTTGCCTGTGACTTGTGCCTAACACCCACCCTCAAAAGCGAGTTTTGGCTCAGTAGTGTAAGAGGGCTATAGCAGTGAGAAAAGCTGCAATTTTACAAGGCTATGGGGTACTATTAATTATTATAAACATTTCATACAAATGTATCTCATATCCAATAACAAAATACAAATTTTGTCAGGGCAAATCAAGGTTTCAAATTTTTATGTATATAAACTTTAAAAGTTACATTGTTTTAAATATTCATAATATTTATTTATGTATATAAATATTCATTTATTCTTTTCATGTGCATGAGTGTTTTGCCTGCATGTATTTATGTGCATCACTTCCATGCAGTGTCCACGGAGGCCACCAGATCTCCTGGGACTGAAGTCTCAGATGGTTGTGAGTGGTGGTGTGGGTGCTGGGAACCCAACCCGAATCCTCTAAAAGAGCAGCCCGTGTGCTTAACCACTGAGCTATCTCTCCACTGCCCTGGGTTTTATTTCTCAGAGCAGCATTGGATTTGCCTGTCACACCACATATCCTTGACATTATCACTATTGCTTGCAGGTCTAGTTTGTGGTAACAGAAGAAGAGAGATGAGTTCGTCGCCATCAGCTGGCGTCCACTGATGCCATTAATGTCCCTTTTTGGGCAGCGCCTCCTGTGACTGACAGATCCACAGCGTCATGTGTCCATATGCTAATCCTACGTGAGTTCATTCTTTCACCAGAGATAAGGTAGAGCACAGACAGGATGGATTCTGAGTCAGGCCCAGTGGTCCATGCCTATAAATAATCCCAGCATTCGTTAGATGAAAGCTGGAGAATCTTGAATTTAGGGAAAAGCAAATACAAAAAAAAAAAAAAAATACAAACAAAAAACCCAAACAATGGCAGAGGTAGGCATGCACTACAGTAGTACCCTCACCTGTTTTGTAAATCAAAGTGCGGCTGGCAGCCCAGGGAGCTGTGCTTAAAGACCCAGAGGCAAGAAACGTCCCCTGGGGTGGTGAGCTGTACTTGCAGTGTGACAGACCCAGACTCGGCCACCTCCACAGTGGCAGCTTCATATACCACCGCTTCCCTCTGATGCCGAGGGGTACACAGGAGGTCTTCTGGGGATCCTGGCGCCTGTGATGTAGAGAGAACAACGTGAATTAGGCTTTCTTGGCATTAAACCTGCTTGCATACCTGGCATTAAACCTGCTTGCATACCTGTCGACATTCTGCTTATACGGCAGTTTGAATGAAAGGATCTCTCAAAGGTTCATAGGGAGTGGCACTATTAGGTGTGGCCTTGTTGTGTGTGTCTCTAGGCTTTGAGGTTTCAGAAGCCCAAGCCAGGTCCAGTGTCACTCTCTCTTTCTGCATCCCAGAGATCTGGATGTAGAACTCTCAACTTCTTCTCTAGCACCATGTCTGCCCCTGTGCCACCATGCTTCCTGCCAGGCTGATAATGGACAGAGCTTCTAAAACTGTAAGCCAGCCCAATTAAATGTTTTCCTTTATTATAAGAGTTGCCATAGTCAGGGTGTCTCTTCACATCAATAAAACCCTAACTAGGACAGCTATCCAACTATGCTGGTACCTATTAAGAAGATATCATTGTGCTGGAGAGACGTCTCAGTGGCTAAGAGCACTGGATGCTCGTCCAGAAGAGTCTGTTTCAATTGCCAGAAATTGTAGCTAACAGCTGTCTGTTCCAAGGTATCTGATGCCCTCTGCTGGCCTCTGAGGAAACTGCACACATATGCTACACATAAATACACACAGGCAAAACACTGACATATATAAAATAAATACTTTTAAAAACTGAGGATACAGAAAAGAAAAGGGGAAAACAACTGAACAGCCAATTCACATAAGCATAAGATGAATGGAGGTGGCCCCTTCTGGTTTCAGACCACATGAGTCAGTTTGTTGGTCTCTGAGACCCCAGAAGGAAGCACTTCTTTGAACCCTGGGGATGCCCACCATAGGCGCACACTTGATTTTAGTGTAATCACAATGGATGCTGTTTAGATCACCATGAGGAAAAGATAAGGAGAACAAAGGCTCATGAATGTGCGGTGACTGTTCTGAAGGCTCCATAACCCTGTCCTGCTGAGGACATGAGACCATGCAAATAGAAAAGCTATGGGTACTGAGGACTGTAGCTCAGTGGGCAGGGTGGTGGAGTACTGAGTAGCTGAGCAAGGCCCCTGGTTCCAAACCCAGTACCGGAACAAAGGAGGCATGAACAGAAAAACCAAAGGGCTAGTGGGTAAGCCCAGCAGCACAGCACACACCCAGCGCACATAGACCCCTGAAGAAATGCAAATCATGGGAGAGCTGAACAGGCCCAGAATAGGGAAGGGCAGTCCAAGTGAGAGTGATCAAGCAGGAGCAAAAGAGAAGGCTAGAAAGTGAGAGGTCCCTCTGGTGTGGGTAAATCCACGCCCAGGGAGAACTGTAAGTGTTCAGTGGGAAGGCAGAGGGTGTGGAAGAGCCTGCTCCCCAAGCCTTCTCTGCTGGAAGAGTCTTATGTTACAGGATATTTGATCACACTGTGAACCCTGAGATTGTGTTGCTTACTGGAAAAACCTGCTTCTAGTTGTGGTGTGGTTCATACTTGGCACACACCTTTAGTTCTTCTGGTTGGAATACAGACGCACACACACTTAGTATACATCCTAATGCCAAACAATGAAGCTAAAGTTAGTTTGTAGAAGGAAGCACTCGGGCTGGAGAGATAGCTCAGTGGTTAAGAGCACTGACTGCTCTTCCAGAAGTCCTGAGTTCAGTTCCCAGCAACGACATGGTGGCTCACAACCACCTTTAACGGGATCTGATGGCCTCTTCTGGTGTGTCTGAAGACAGCTACAGTGTACTCATATACATAAAATAAATTTTTAAAAAAAGGAAGCACGCATGTTTGAAAGTGATGTCTAACTGAGAGGCAGACAAAGTGACGAATCAGAGAAAGATTTGACAGAATAGGATACGCCCAACTCTCGTGAGAAGAGAGAGGAAATGGAAGCTACTTAAGAGAGAGCAGGAGAGAGAGAGAGAAGAGGAGAGAAGGAAGTTTTACCTGGACAGTTCTATAGAGACAGGTTGCAGGGAGAACAGACTAGACACAGGTGAAGACAGAATGAACCAGGGAATGAGAAGGAGCCAGAAGATTAGACCATATTGCCAAAGTTAGTATGAGGCCAAGCAGAACTGAAAGAAGCTAGTTTTAATCAGTCTTCTAGGAGAGGAGTTTGAGCCGGAAGAGCTGAGTTAACCAACCAGCTAGAGTTCAGAAAGAGGCTGAAAACATTCTAAGCCTAGATAAGGTTGTAAGGAGGCTAGAAGCTTCCAGGACTAGGCTTAGGTTAGCAGACAGAGGCAACAAATCTCCGAGACAAGAATTTTATCAGGCGAATGAAAGTTACTATTACAGGCAAATGTCCCCAGGGGGTGAGGACATACCCTGAACTCAGCTACTCTTGGGGATCAAAACATTCTTGCCATCCCACTACGATATGGCTAAGGACGGTGTCTCTAAGGTGAACTCAGTAAGTGGGGCCCTAAGACATGAGGCATGATGAAGGACAATTTACCACCAACACTGGGGACCACGAGCAAGCCTTTCATGATCAGCAGTTTCCTGCAAGGCAGCCTACACACCATCAAGAAGCTACAGACACTGGTTGTTTCTTCCCTCAAGACAGGGTCTCAACGTGTAGCCCTGGCTGGCCTAGGACTCTAAGTCAGTGGTTTTCAACCTTCCTAATGCTGTGACCCTTTAACACAGTTCTTCATATTGTGGAGAAACCTCGCCCGCCCCAACCACCACTACCATAAAATTACTTCATTACTACTCATAACTAAAGTTTTGTTACTGTTATGAATCGTCATGTAAATACCTTATATGCAGGATATCTGATACGCGACCCCAAAGGGGTCACAACCCACGCGTTGAGAACTGACCCTCTATGTTGACCACATTGGCTGCTACACTAAGAGATCTGCCTTCCTCTGCCTTTGCTGGGATTAAAGTCAGTCACCACCATACCCAGCTTCCATTTGTTTTGAGACAAGACCTCTCTAGGTAACCAAGGCTGTAAGCATACCTCAGCCAAGCTATAGGATCTTTGTTGAGGTTTGGTTTGGTCTGTTGCTATGTATTGTAATGCTGAATTCTGTAGGTCTAGGCCCAAGAGTGAATTCTTAGGTTTAACAGCCTTTGTTGTGCAAACTTTGCTCCTTAATTTAAAACTGTTGAGGTTTGGTCTGTTGCTAAGTAGTAATGCTACAAAACTGGCCTACTTGCCTCAGGAACTAGGAGACCCTCACACAGATCAAGTGACAGTATGTATCCTTGCCCCGCCCCCAGGTATCCCTGATTGGTCAATAAAGATGCCCACAGCCTATAGCTGGGCAGAAGAGAGATAGGCGGAGTTTCAAATGCTGGGCTTGGGAGTCTGAGGCCAGAGACCATAAGGGAAGGGTGGAGGAGTTAGAGAGGGAAGACACCATAGGGTGGGTGAATCTTGAAAACATGGTCATGAGGGCGGCCAACTGATGTATGAGTGGCCCAGGCAGAACCTGACAAATTGTAACTTGGTGTTATTGATGGGGAAATAGATTCTAACAGCTTAGAGGGTAGATATCTGCCCAACTCTAACGCTTTGAAGGCTTGTCATAAATATAAAGTTGTGTCTTCTATCTGGGAACTGAATGGTCAAAGGCAGGGGTAGAAGGCCCCAATTGATGATTAAGTATTTTCTACAACAGATCTTTTTCTTTTTTCTGTTTTTTGTAATCTTGGGGATCAAAGGTGGCATTGTTCTTGCTACCTGGAAGGCACTGTGTCATCGAACCTCCCCTTGTGTAATGCTTCTGGATGTTACCAAACAGCCCAACATATCTGCAGCCATTATAAGAGCCAGAAAGTCATTAAAAGGGGGGAGGGGCTGGAGAGATGGTTCGGCTGTTAAGAGCACTGACTGCTCTTCCAGAGGACCTGAGTTCAATTCCCAGCAACAACATGGTGGCTCACAACCATCTGTAGTAGGATCCGATGACCTCTTCTGGTGTGTCTGAAGATAGTGACTATACTCATATACATAAAATAAATAAATTTGAAAAAGATAAAACAAAATGATCCAATTTTAATCTAAAAAGGAAAGAAAGGGAAAGAAAAGACATTAGAAACCCAGCTCAGTGGTTAAAAGCACGAACAGCCCTTACAAAGGACCCAGGTTTGAATCCCAGTGCATACATGGTGGCTCACAACCATCTGTGACTCCAATTGCCAGGAAATCAGTACCCTTTTATGAGGTCCACAAGCCCCAGGAAGACACATGGTACACAGACATACATAGAGGAAAAACGTTCGTATGCACAAAGTAAATCTAAAAGAAAATTTAATGGTTCTTTTTTTTTTTCTCAAAAAACATCAAGTGGCCCTCAAAATACACATGAAGATGCTGAAACCCGCACAAGTGAAAACACTTCTCATCTCCCAGACTAGCAAACACTGAAAAATCTGCCAACACATTCTGATAGTGAAGTTTTGAGGAAGTGGACACTCACACACTGCTACAGGAATTCACACCCAACAACACTCCGGAGGAATTCAGCAGCCTGCCTAAGACCTCATGTGTGCACTCACTGTCTGAGCTGAGCTAACACTCATATACACACACACACACACACACACACACACACACACACACGTAAGTACACTGTAGCTGTCTTCAGACACACCAGAAGAGGGCATCAGAGCTCATTAAGGATGGTTGTGAGCCACCATGTAGTTGCTGTGAACTCAGGATCTTCTGAAGAGCAGTCAGTATTCTTAACTGCTGAGCCATCTCTCTGCCCCCCTGAGCTATCACTTTTAGAAATATATTCCCCTAGCCAGGCGGTGGTGGTGCACACCTGTAATCCCAGCACTCTGGGAGGCAGAGGCAGGCAGATTTCTGAGTTCGAAGCCAGTCTGGTCTACAGAGTGAGTTCCAGGACAGCCATGGCTACACAGAGAAACCCTGTCTCAAAATAAATAAATAAATAAATAAAATAAATAAAATTAAAAAAGAAAGAAAGAAAGAAAAGAAAAGAAAAGAAATATATTCCCCACAATTAATAACATCAACTACAGTTCCATTGGTAATGTCAAAAAAATGGAAATAATTTCAGTGCTCAAACAGAAGAGAGTGGCTAAACAAACCATGGTATATTCATATAGTGAAGTATGATACAGCTATGAATAATAAAAAGGACATGGTCTTGGAACTGACTCACAGTGGTTGCCTGTACCATGTAGAGGGAAAGGGCTACTGCAATGCTTTCTACCTCCCAAGTTTGTGGGTTTTGCACACGGAGCAGTTGGGCATGAGACACACATGCATCTGCTTGTCTGTGTACAAGGAATCCTGGACTAATGCCTAAAAACTAAAGGAATGCGCTAACTGCAGGAGAGAGGCAGAGGAGATATTCTCTGAGTATCTATTCCTAAAATAAAACACATGGATATATCTATGTGTCTATGTGAATGTATATACATCACACAAATACAGGAACCTGCAGAGACCGAAAGGCATCCCCAAGAGGCCATCAGATTCCCGGAAGTGAAGTTACATGTGGCTGTGAGCCACCATGTGGGTGCTAGGAATGGAACCAAGGTCCTCTGCAGGAGCAGCCAGTGCTCTTAACCACTGACACATCTCTTCCTCTCCAAGTGTAATTGTTTTTCAGTGTTGGGATTGGAACCCCCAGGCCTCACATATGCTAGACACCCGTTCTACTACTGAGATAAACTCATAGCCCTAAATATATTTTGGTTTTTTGGTTTTTATAACTCTGACTTCCAGGTTCTAAAATAAAATTTAAAAGTAAAACAGTCAGCCAGCAGCCAGGCCTAGCAACCTCTAATCCAAGACTTGGGAGGACTGCCTGAGTCTGAAGCCAGCCTGTGCTACATAGTTTCAGGCCAACTTAGGCTATAAAATAAAACCCTGTGTCAAAAAAGTAAAAGGTGAGGGTGTGGGAGAGAAACTAAGCAAGGAGGATATGGTGGAAATGCATCAAAATGGAGTAGAAACCAAAGTAACCCTACTGTGTGGGAAACAAATCTCAAAACCATAAGGAAGGGGTAGGGCAGAAAACACCAGATATATGTCATAGGTAACTATGGACAATAAATGTTGGCTACTACACAGCAAAAGACAAAACCACTGCACACAGATCCTATATACTTCACCACTAGCACCCACTGGATACCAGCCAGTACTTTGAAGACTCAGGTATAAACCAGGATGGAATGAATGAATGAATGAATGAATGAATAAATAATAAATAAATAAATAAAAAGCATATCACAGGTATGAGCAGGTCTCTCTCACTTTCAGAGAGAAGTATAAAAAAGGGAAGGCTGGAATGAGTCCCCAAGGCTCTCAGCATGAACTTAGGGAGAGAAAGACACAAACAATGCAAAGTCACGTGGTGGTGAGTGTCACCCTGAATGGGCTCAAATTCCTATGCAAACACTAAGTGTCGTGAGCCTGTGAGAAACTAAACAGACAACTCAGTAAGTAAATACAACGAGGGAGAAGACACAGCTCTTCCTCATAATTATAATTCCAATTAATAAATATAGAAGAAGCCAGGCATCTACCTGAGGGTGCTTGGTCATTTGCAACACCACTAGACTATAGATTTCCACAACAATGTCTCAAGAGCTAACAGCCCCTTCCATCCTTTGTCACAATGACAGAAGTCATTCTGATAACATCCCAGCTGAGCAGATTCACTTCCATGAGAGTCTGAGGGTGAGCTCATCTTTTCTGCTGTCCACACTCGCATGGCTACTAGTTAGCAGGCTTTAGGAACTGCTAGGTCTTCACATGATTCTCAATATTGCCTAAGAATACTATATTAGAAGAGTTAACACATGATTCATTAGTAGGGGCCAAGACTATAGTCATTCATTTGCTTTAAAGATTGACTTTAGCCAAATATGGTAACATACATCTTTAATCCCAGCACTCGGGAGGCAGAGGAACGTGAATTTCTGTAAGTTCAAGGCCAGCCTAGTCTACAGAGCAAGTTTCAGGACAGTCAAGGCTACAGAGAGAAACCTTGTCTCAGAACAAAATGACATCAACAAACTGGAATAGTTTTTCTAAGAAAGTCCATGAGATGGCTCCGTGGTAAAAGCATTTGCCTCTGAACTTGAGGACCTGAGTTCAATCCCAGTGATCCATGTGGTGGAAATCGAGGACTATGGTCTTCTGATCTCCACACGTGCATGAACTGCACACAAAGGCACATAACCACACACACACACACACACACACACACATCAAAGTTTGAGCTGGGTGTGGTAGTACATGCTTTTAATCCCAGCACTTGGGAAGCTGAGGCAGGTGAATCTCTATGAGTTCAAGGCCAGCCTGCTCTACAGACCAAGTTCTAGCTCAGAACAGCCAAGGCTATACAGACAAACCCTGTCTCAAAACAACAACAAGAGCCAGGTGGTGATGGTGAACGCCTGTAATCCTAGCACTCTGGGTTCGAGGCCAGCCTGGTCTACAGAGTGAGTTCCAGGACAGCCAGGGTTGTACAGAGAAACCCTGTCTCGAAAAAACCAAACGCAAAAAACCAAAATCCAAAACAACAACAACAACAACAACAACAACAACAACAACAAAGCAATGTCTGGGGCAGGGGAGATGGCTCAGAAGTTTGAGTCTCCAACCCTGAAAAGCTGAACTTGAGTCTTAGTATCCACATGTTGGAAGTCACAAACCCACTTCCCAGAGCTGTCTTCTGATCTGCACAACTCACCCTGGGTCATGTGTATCCCTACCGACCCACACACCCACCTACACACACAATAAATAAATAAACACATGTACATATCTATTTTCCTACATTGGAAAGACACTTAAATTTGAAACTACAGGACCACATAATACTCATATCCACACTGAAATGTTACTATGCTGTGACCTGCAAACTTTCGACTCAACCTGTCCTAGGGCAACCAGAAACTGAACATACAGCAAACCCACAGACATACATGAGGAAGAGCTGGGGTCAGGTGGGACATGCGATCTGATGGAGACTCACCAGCTGCCTGGTGTTTATTATATTATTATATGCAACTCGACAAGGAGGCAGGTCAGCTGATTTGGGTAGGGGGTCAGTGTCAGTGAGCAGTTTCAGGCTGCAGTCACCCAGGAGGAAGAAGCTATAGCTGACACTTTCTGCAGACTCTGTGGACATCCTTATACAGACCTTGCCCTTCCCCTGAGGCTGATGTGGGATTCCCAGGCATCTCTGAAATGACAGTGTTCCTGTCAACCACATACATTCACTTAGGACTTCATCTGTTCTCCACACTGTTACATTCTAAAATGCCTTAATTATTGATAAGCCAGATCATTGCACTGTCAATACCTATTATAAAGTTAAAACCAATAATGCTTCTGCCAGGAGGGCATGGTGACACACATCTTTAATCCCAGCACTTGGGAGGCAGAGGCAGGTGGATCTCTGAGTTTGAGGTCAGCCTGGTCTACAGGTTGAGTTCCAGGACAGCTAGGGTGACATAGAGAAACATTGTCTCCAAAAAAAAAAAGTTTCTACCATGGAAAAAAAGTTTTAAATTGAGGTATTATGTATATATGCATATATATGTATCACACACACACATATATACACATACTATGCTGTGTTATATATATATATTGCTATTGAAGCCCATTTCATATTGCTTTTAAAACTCAGGGTTATTTCTAATCTCTGATAGTTGGGAGTGGGCAAGCCATAGTATTACATTTTTTTTTCTATCTCTACGAAAGAAAACAGCCAATGAATCCTAAACTGGAAATGTCTGTAGAGTTGGCTGACATATTCTTACTTGCTGTAGAGAAATGTCTAATATTTTCAGTTCTGTATCACGTAAGCTTCCCTCATTTGAGCACATTCACTAAACACACATTTGAGGAAGAAGGCAGGTGGGAATAACCGTGTTAGTATCGAAGAGAGGTGGCTGGAGAGTCAGCTCAGTGGTTAAAATAACTGGCTGTTCTTCCAGAAGACCCGGGTTCAGTCCCCAAAACCTACATGGCAGCTCACAGCCTTCTGGAATTCAAGTTACAGGGGATCCAATGTCTTCTTCTGGTCTCTGTGGGCACCGTGCATGCATGTGGTATACAGAGATACATGCAGACAAAACCACCCATACATATAAAACACATCATCATCATCATCATAATAATAATAATAGATATTATTTTTATTTAACAATTTTAACAATGATGTTGTTAAAGAGAGTACAACGGGGGCTAGAGAAATGGCTCAGTGATTAGAGCACTGGCAGCCCTTGCAGAGGACCCAGGTTCAATTCCCAGCACTGACAATTATGGCTCACAACTATGTGTAACTCCAGTTCCAGGGCATCTGACTCTTCTCACTTTGATGGGTACCAGGATACACATGATACACATACATTCAGACAAAACGCTCATGCATGTCAAATAATAATAAACAAATCTTCAGAAAAGGAAAATGTTTCATCTTTTACTATTTATTGTAATGCTAAGTGCGGGCCTCCAAGATTTGGAGGCTGAAAGCAGCCTGAGGGACCCGCCCCCAGTTAATTCTGATTGGTAAATAAAGATGCCAGCAGCCAATAGCTGGGGAGGAGAGACATAGGCGGGGTTTAGGACCACGGGGAAAGGAGGAAGGAGGAGAAGACAGAAGAAGCCACTCTGGAATAGAAAAGAACATGCAGGAGGGAGAAGGAGAGCCGCCATTGGAGACAGAGCAAGAAGAACCACCGTGCCCTTGGGGCCAACATGTCCCAGAGGGCTGCCTGGTTGGAGCTTAGAGCAGGCCACGTGAAACAGTCAGGAATAACTTAGGTTGTGGACAGGAGGTAGATTCTAACAGCATGGAGGGTAGGCAGCTAGCTGCCCAGCTATTGTGTTGCCTAAGGCATATTAAAACGCAAAGGCTGTGTGTGTGTTTCATCCGGGAACATAAATGGTTTAAGATGGGAAGGAACCTTGCGCTGTGACTTTATTTATTTTTTTGTAATATTTATTACGATAGGAAATATAGGCAGTGTAATGGCTCAGGAGCCAAAGGTGCCTGTGGCAAAGGGAGAGGACCAGTGCCCATAGGTTGTCCTCTAACCGTCACACTGGCATGCCTACGCACCCCGACATAAACACACAAATAAGTAACTGTAAAGGAGACTGAGGGGGAGGGTAAAGAAGAGAGAAGTGAGCCCCGCAGTGGTGGCGCACGCCTGTACTCTGGGAGGCAGAGGCAGGCAGATTTCTGAGTTCGAAGCCAGCCTAGTCTGGTCTACAGAGTGAGTTCTAGGACAGCCAGGGCTACACAGAGAAACCCTGTCTCGAAAAAGCCAAATCCAAAAAACCAAAATAAAGAAGAGAGAAGTGCTCACCATTTTTTCACATTGGGCATGAGTGCCCGTTCACATCCACACCCACAAGAGAACATGACACAGAGCTTCCCATGTGCAAATGTGTATACAAACACTCTAAGCCTCGGTGCTGGAGTCCAAACCTTGGCCTCTCCCCTCCAGGATAGCCTTGGTGCCATGGTGACAGGGTAGTTGGTAGTCTAGTGCTTGGTACACTGAAGGGCTAGAAGTACCCGCTTAGCCATGGCAGGTCTCAATAGCCTATGAAGTCTAGCCCCCAGGGCAGAACAGAGGTTTGTATTACTTTACCATGAGGTCCGATGATGACTCTCCCGACGAGGAGCCATTGTTCGTATGACTGATTAAGACACACTTGATCACAGGCAGATCTCGGTTTGTAAAGGTCTCAAGAATCATTAGGAACAAAAGCGCTGTAAAACAAAACAAAGAAAATAATGACATTGGTACAGGCACACGGTAGGGAGAAAATCAGCATATGTCCTACCACAGAACAAGGAAGCAGGATGCAGACAGGGGGACATGATGGACAGAAGAGAGTATAGAAGGTAAAGTTTCAGGGAAGCAGATTCAGCTCTGAATGAGAGCCGGGCATCCCATGGAGCTCTCCGTAGCCATGGCAATGTTCTCCTGTGCTGTCCAACATGGTGGCCACTGCCCACAAGTGGCTGTTAAGCTTTTGAAGTAGGGCTGGTGATACTGAGAAACTTATGTTGCTAATTCTGGGGTTCTGTAGTGAAGAGGGCTCTCTGTCCCTCTCCCTCTCCCTCTCCCTCTCCCTCTCCCTCTCCCTCTCTCTCTCGCTCTGTCTCTCTCTCTCTGTTCTGTTGGAGAGCACCTCAAAGACCTCAGAAATGCACACTAGGCGAATATTCTATCCAGTCAGGTATAGCCATCCCTACCTTCTCATGTTTAGGTAGTATTAGAACCTTTTGGAAATATTTGCTTACTTATTTATTTTATTTATTTATTTATTTATTTATTTTAGAATGTGGTTTTTTTTCAAGATAGGGTTTCTCTGTATAGCCCTGGCTGCCCTGGAACTTACTCTGTAGACCAGACTGGCCTTGAACTCAGAAATCTGCCTGCCTCTGCCTCCCAGAGTGCTGGGATTACAGGCGTGCGCCACCGCCATCCAGCTGCTTACTTATTTTTAATTAATTTTGAACTAGCACACCAAGCAATGTGTTTCATTATGGTATTTTTCATGTTGAGCTTTATTTAAGCTTCTTGGTTAAATAAATAGAAATATCTCAGTGGGCATAGTGATATTTTGACGAAAACACGCACTATACAACAACCAACAGAACCAAATTTATGTATCAACCCAGTAGCTCTTACACTGCCCTAAGCAATGAGGGACTGCTCAATATCACACTTAGTGAGTGTGTTTCTGTCATTTATCTTTTACTGGCCCTTGAGTAATAGATCTTATAGAGGCAGGAAGTAAATGTATGTGCCCAGCCATTTCTATCCCCTGTAATCTCAAGAGTCTCTGGGATATTAGTTCCTTTCTTGTCATACTCTCTAGTGTTTTCACTCTTTTAAAAATGTGATTTTGGCCAGGTGTGGTGAGGCGCGTCTGTAAGATTTATTTATTTATTTTATGCATATGGATACACTGTAGCTATCTTCAGACACACCAGAAGAGAGCATCAAATCTCATTACAGATGGTTGTGAGCCACCATATGGTTGCTGGGAATTGAACTCAGGACCTCTGGAAAAGCAATCAGTGCTCTTAACTGCTGAGCTGATGCATGTCTTGTCTTTAATCCCAACCCTCAGGAGGCAGAGACAAGTGGATTTCTGTGCATTTGAACCCAGTCTGGTCTATATAGCATGATCTAGGCCAGCCAAGGACATATGGTGAGACCCTGTTTCAGAAACAAACCAAACGAACAACAACAACCATGACTTTATGGTTTAATTTACTTACATTGAATACATTACAGCATTTAATTTAAGAAATGGGTATAATGTATTAGTTAAAGCTATACAAGCACCGCAACACACACACTCAAATTGATTGTGAGCTTTTCTCTTTTTTTTTTTTGGTTTTTCGAGACAGGGTTTCTCTGTGTAGCCCTGGCTGTCCTGGAACTCACTCTGTAGACCAGGCTGGCCTCAAACTCAGAAATCCGTGAGCTTTTCTTCTATCCTCCAAAGTTTCCTGTTTCAAACAGGTGCGGTCCTCAGATACGCCCAGCTACACATGAGATTCCAGCTGCATTCTCAACAACTTCTGCTATAACAAGACCATCAATCTTCCTGTTATTTAAAATTGTATCATTATTGCGTGTGCTGGCACGTTCATCTGTGTGGGGGCCACCAGCCAGGTAGCTGAGCTATTGTGGTACCCACTTTTACCTGCTGAGTCACCCTCTGCCTACAAGACTTTCCCTCTTCATGCCTCTAGATTAAATAGTGTCTCCTCTCAGTGTGCTTTTTGTTTCTTTGTTTGAGCTGAAGTGGCAGGGTAAGCCACATACTATAGCTTTAATTGCCCAGTTAAATGAGAATATCCAGTATCCTTTCAGACACTTGAAAATAGTCTCTAATCGGTGTTTGTTTGTTTTACTGTGGTGATGTACTCTTTCAGATTGTTTGACAAAGTCAAATTCTTTAAGATTTATTTTGAAGCCGGGAAATCCCAGCACTCTGGGAGGCAGAGGCAGGTGAATTTCTGAGTTGGAGGTCAGCCTGGTCTACAGAGTGAGTTCCAGGACTGCCAGGGCTATACAGAGAAACCCTGTCTCAGACAAAAAAAAAAAAAAACAAAACCCAAAAACAAACAAACAAAACAACAACAACAACAACAAAAAACCCAAAAAGAAAAAAAAAATCCAAAAAGAAAAAAAAAAGATTCATTTTGAATTTTAAACGGTTATTTGTATTTGTGATACACAAAACTTTTAAGTACACTGCATGTGTGTCTTTGATCTTGGTTTTCCTGTTGGCCCTGAGGAGGTTCATCATTTTTTCACCATCTTTCATCAAACCTTGGTTACATTTGCTACTTGTCATTATTTTGCTTCTCTTATTCATTAGGTTTTAACGCTGGTCAGGATTATTTTCTTTTTGTTGTTGTTGTTTTTTGATTTTTTTTTTTTTTTGAGACAGGGTTTCTCTGTATAGCCATGGTTGTCGTGGAACTCACTCTGTAGACCAGGCTGGCCTTGAACTCAGAAATCCTCCTGCCTCTGCCTCCCAAGTGCTGGGATTAAAGGTAAGCACCGCCACTGCCCGGCCATTATTTTCTTTATTTTGCTTATATGGAGCTGAATTTGCTATTTTCCTTTTGTTTCTTTTCTCTCTTTTTTTTTGTTTTGTTTTTTGTGTGTTTGTGTGTATGTACTCGAGCGCATGCATTCTTTTATTTGTTTTTTGTTGTTCTTATTTGTTTTTGTTTGTTTGAGACAGGGTTTCTCTGTGTAGCCCTGGCTGTCCTGGAACTCATTCCGTACACCAAGCTGGTCTTGAACTCAGAGATCTGCCTGTCTTTGCCTCCCCAGTGCTGGGATTAAACTTGGGCAAAACTTTGACTAACTTCCTTTCAGTTTATTTTTTGTTTGTTTGTTTAATGTGAAGCCATTGCTTTGAGATCTTTATTCTTTTATAGTGGCTCTTGCCTATAATCCTGGCACTGAAGAGGCTGGGCAGGAAGATAATTTCCATGAATTTGAGACCACTCTTTGGGCCACAGAGCAATCCTCTGTCTCAAAACAATCATGACACTGTAGCTAAAAGTTGTAATTAATAATTAATAAATAAATGTCTAATAATAATCTAATGTTCTAAATATGGAGCTCAGGGCATGACTCAGTAAAAGAGGGCTTCCCTCAAACATGTGAGGTGCTCTGGTCAGTCCCTAACAAAAACAAACCAAAAACAAACCAACCAACCAACCAACCAAACAAACACCCAGAAAACAGCCCGGGCTAGCATGGCAAGCAGCTCAGTGGTAATTCCTGCTCAAGTATGGCTTTAGATATATCTCACACGTTGCCACAGTCACCTCATCTTCCTCATCATTCAGTCCAAACTACATTTGATTTTCTGGTTTCTCCTGGACCCGTGGACTCTTCTTCTTAACTGTGCTTTGATTTCTTTCTTTCTTTTTTTTTTTTTTGATTTGGTTTTTTCCATACAGGGTTTCTCTGTGTAGCCCTGGCTGTCCTGGAGCTCACTCTGTAAACCAGGCTGGCCTCGAACTTAGAAATCTGCCTGCCTCTGCCTCCGAAGTGCTGGGATTTCTCCAATATGTTTCTCTGCTAGGAATTTCTAATTCAGTACCATTTCTGTCAAATGATACATCTTTTACGTCTGGAATCTTCCAAAGTTTGTCACAGTGTGTTTCATAGCTCAGAGCAGACGCTGTCTCTGTAGGCACTCTGTGTGTGCCTGGGGGGGGGGGGGGGAGGGGGTGTGTTCAACTGCTGTTATCTTGGCAGCTTTGATGACAGAGTTGATGAAGATTTCTCTTTCCCTCTTTGATGGCTTCCCTCACGGTGCTAAAGCCTGACAGCGGGCTGAACTCTTTGAAGATGATGGTCAGTTTGCTAGATTTTCCTTGCACCTCAGCCAGAGTTTCCACACATATTTCCCTGCTTTTCCTAGACACATGGATGGATGATTAGGATTCTTCAGGTCTTTTGACAAAACAGTACAAGTGACTCCACCCTGAAATACACTCTGATGCTGTTAAAGCCCTATTTGGAGTTTAGATTAGTGTTAGCATGAAACTTTCCCTTCATTTAATTAATTAAGGAAGTAAGTAATTTTTGAGACAGGCTTTCATTCTGCAGCTCTAATAGGCCTGAACTCACTATGTAGACCAGGTTGGCCTTCAACTCACAAAGATCCTCCTTGTCCCCAGCCCTGACAATAAAGATGTGTGCCACCATGCCTGGTCATTCATTCTGTTCTGTTTAGCCTATTACACTCTCATATGTAGGAGACTTCATTTATGCGGCACAAAATTTAAGCTTCTCTTTTTTAACAAAATTTAACTTTGTCTTTTTTTATTTTTATTTTATTTTATTTTTTATTTTATTTTATTTTTTGGTTTCCTGAGACAGGATTTCTCTGTGTAGAACTGGCTGTCCTGGAACTCACTCTGTAAACCAGGCTGGCCTCAAATTCAGAAATCTGTCTGCCTCTGTCTCCCAAGTGCTGGGATTAAAGGCGTATGCCACCACTGCCTGACTACTTTTGTCTTTTTAAATAGTGGTTTTCATTTTTATGTTTTAATTAAAACTTGATTATAAAGAACTTGAAAATAAAATCATCACACAGCAAAATTACCCTTTCTGTTGTGATATTGGTGCTAACTTTATGTGAGTAAGCTTAAATCTATCATCCTGTCCTTTGGTTTCTATGTATCCATGTTTGCTCTTAATTCTCTTGTCTTCTTTTTCTGCCTTCTTTGGGAATAACCAACTTTTTACCTGTGCGTGTGTGTGTATGTGTGTGTGTGTGTGGTGTGTGTTCATGCTTGGAGGCCAGAGATCGACAGTGCGTGCATTACTCTGTCATAGTTACTGTTCCAGCGCTGTGAAGCGACACCATGACCAAGGCAACTCTTATAAAGGACAACATTTATTTGGAGCTGGCTCACAGATTCATGGTGGGAAACACAGTGGTATGCAGGCAGACATATTGCTGGAGAAGGAGCTGAGGATTCTACAACTTGATCTGAGGCAGGAGAACTAACATACTAGACATAGCCTGAGCATAGGAGACCTCAAAGTCCACCTCCGCAGTGTCACACTTCCTCCAACAAGGTCACACTTCCCAGTAGTGCCGCTCTCTGTGGGCCAAGCATTTCCAATTCACAAGTCTATGGTGACCATTCCTATTTAAACCACCACACACTCCATCACTCACTACCTACTTTTCTGGGACAGGGTCTCCCACTGAACCTGGGTTTCTGTTTCAGCCAGACTGGCCAACAAGCCACTTGGATCAATCTGTCTCTACATCCCTGGCCCCAGGGCCACAGAGGCATGGCCTTTACATGGATGCAATGGATCCAAATTCTCAGAACAAAGGTGTTTCCCAATCACTCCTCCTGTATGACAAAACTTTTCCTGGAGGGATACAGTAAGAACATCTACTCCGTCCAGATGGGGAGCCCACGGCAGAGCAAAATCCAGGTGCCGCCAAAGTCCAGCTTGCTGAGCGAGTGAGTTTTATTGGAGTTACAAGAATATGGGTGAGGGGGGGTCACTTACAAGAGCAGAAATGACTCAAAGGCTGAGGCATCACCAGAGCCCACCCCAGCATGGGCAGCAGCTCACACAGCTGGGAACCCAGTGCACAGCCTGCTGACAGCTCAGCAGGCTGCAGAGTGTCCTTCCCAACTGACTCCATTGGTCTAAACTGTGTGTAGGCAGCTCTGCTAGTTTGTTTCTTCCAAGCAACTAGTTGATCATGATCATCTCAAGAGTCAACTTTGAAGCTTTTATCACTTACTCTGGTAAGGACCTAATGAACTTGGTCAGTTTTAGGGGTTCCTTGAAGCTAATTTGAAGTCATTTTATCTCCCTGCTGAAAGAGCTTCCCTGTAGGATGAAATGTTTCCATTTCAGGGGAAACCTTACACAACACAACTCTGACAAATCATCTGTATCCATAATATACAAAGAACCCTTCAAACCCAACAATAAGAAAGTAACAAAGCAAGGAAATGAGTAAGTGTGTGGGAATTGCTTCACACCATCATCAGCCACTTAGGGAAACACAAATCAAAACCACAACACTGTTGCTACATCTTTATTAGAATTGGGAGATGGGGAGGGAAGCCTGTGGCAAAACATAAGACTAGGACCCAGACTGAGAGGGGAACCAGGACAAAAAGAGAAAACTTGACTGCAGCCTGTGCAAAACAATAAGGTTGAGCAACTGCAATCCCCATGTGCCCTTGGGACAGATGACGATGGGTTAAGAGAACAGCTAAGCATTTACAGAGCCTAAAACCCATCTATACAAGACCATACTTATGTATTTACCCAGGAGAAATTAACACTACACTCCTGGGAACCGCCTATACTTGAAGTTTTCGAAACCACTCATAATCGACAGAAACCAAGAGAAAACAAAAGTCCAAAAGGTAGCTTAATAGATAAATAAACTATGACATATCCATACATTAGAATACTACTCAGCAACAAAAAGGAAAAATACTGATATATAGCAGCAGGAGGTAATCTCGAAGAATTTAGGATAGCCCAGACATGGTGGTGCACAGCTTTAATCCTAGCACTCGGAAGGCAGGGGCAGGTGGATCTCATGAGTTCTAGGACAGCCCGATCGAAAGAACAAATGGCTAAAGACATTATTCTATGTCCGTAAACAAAGTCAAAAGACCACATATTATACAGGTCCACACGCGATCTTTGAAAAGAGGGGGAAAAAATAACAACAGAAAAGAGGTTATTGACTGCCAGGGGTTAGGTGTAGAGAACCGGGGTTTGCAATGATCACAGGGGAACTGGGGGTGGGGTGGAATGCTCTGCGTGTGGACTGTGATGTCAGTTGTTTTTTCGCTTCTAATAAGCTCTAGGATGCAGACATTTTAAAAGGCGAAATTACTACAGCAGCATGACTCATCACATCTGCCTGTAAAAGGCTGACGCATAACTTGATGTCATCAGTGTGAAGGTTCTTTCCCAGGAATCCATTCCAAAATTCCCAGATTATTGTGGCAAATCCACGTGGAGTCCTGAGGGAGCATTGGAATTAAAAATGGCGGGGAGACTCGCAAAATTAAATGCTTTGAAAGGAAAAGAATAGCCCTGGGAGGGTACTTTCAGGGGGAATGACGTCAGTCTAAAATCAGAATCGAGGCTAAAGCAGTTCTTTGTTGAGACACCCATGTCTCCTCCTGCACGTTCATACCCCGCCCCCACCCTCCCTGCTTCATTCATGCTATTAAAATCTTTTCTTTCTTTGTCTGTTTGTTTGTTGAGACAGGGTTTTTCAGTGTAGCCCTGGCTATCCTGGAACTCACTCTGTAGACCAGGCTGGCCTTGAACTCAGAAATTCACCTGCCTCTGCCTCCCAAGTGCTAGGATTAGAGGCGTGCGCCACCACTGCCCGGCACAAAATCTTTTTTTAATAAACTACAACGTTGCTTCACACCAAACCAGAACTGAGTAAATCCAGGTGTGGTAGTACATGCCTGTGTGGTAGTACATGCCTGTGTGGTAGTACATGCCTGTAAGCCCTCCTAAGCTTGCAGCCCTCAGGAGGCAGAGGCAGGAGAATTGCCTTAACTCTCAGGCAAGTCTGGTCTATAGTTCAAAGCCAGCGAGCTAGAGTAAGGTTGGGTCTCAACAAGCAAACACAGAACTCAAAGTGAATAAATAAATAAATAAATATCTGCTCTCCAACGATAAACCTATGGATTTAGATTATGTGAGACAGGAGCATGCCAAGACACCTCATCTCCTTTTCTTTTCTTTTTTTTTAAATAATACTAAGAAACAGGTTAGAATTGTTACGTGAATAAGTGTTTGCCTGCATATGCCACACGATGTCTGATACTTGAAAAGTCTGAAAGACAATATATGATCCCCTAGACCTGGAGTCACAGGTGGGTGTTAGCGGCCATGAGGGTGTTGGGAACAGAACTGAGTCCACTTCCACCTTCATTTTCCATCCAAGCATCTGCCATAAACTAACTTGATTAGCCCCAAATCTCTCCTCAGTTCAGCCTCTGTATTACCCTTATCACAATTAAAGTCTTGACTGTGTCTGGTCAGGACCACTGCCAAAAGCTCCCCAGTTGGTCCCCATACGACAGTTCAGCTCTTCATCCTCCACAATGACACCACACAACCTCCACTCAAAACCTCCACAACTCTCAGCAGGGTTCTTACCGGTTTGGGATGGACTCATGGATTCCTTTAAAAACCATGCAAGCAATGAATACTTTCTCTTAAAAGTAAATAAACAAAACAATGTACTTGGGTGACAGGGAGAGCGGTAGGGAGGGGAGGGGAGGGGCAGGGGGAGGCAGATGGAGAATGGTATCACAGATTTCCTGAAACCAGTCAGAGGTTCTTGGTCTCCATGATAAAGGCCAAGCTCCGGGCCATCAAGATGGCGGACACTTACCACCAAGCGTGAGAACCCAGGTTTCGATCTCTGGGACCTACATGGTGGAATGAGATAGCCAACTCCCTCAAGTTGTCCTCTGACCTCCATACACATGCTTTGGTGCTCCTGGGTACACAGGTATGTGCAACACACACACCATACACACACACACTAAATATGTACAAAAGCATTAATTTTCTGAGTTAGAACGTTATGAAGGATAGCCACTGTAATCCCAGAGACCTTAGTCACTGCACCCCAGCAACCAAGGCAGGAATTAGGGTTTTCCTCTGGTTTATTACCCTGAACCCTGTGCCTTGCTGGAACTCCGCCCTGCCTGCTGGGACTGGCCTCACCCTCTGCCTTCTGCTTCACACATCTTCCCAGCATTGCTGGAATAGTCTCCTCTCAGAAGCTTAGCCTCATTCTTGTTTTCCATCTGGGTGAATAGAGGCTGCGGTTCTGTAGATGCTTCTAAAATTGTATCACAATTCCTGCTCTGGGTCTGAGCTGGCCCCTCCGCTGCCAGCTCCTCAGCATTAGCCTGTGCTTCCTTTGGGGGCAGCGCCGCAAGGCAATCTGGAGGTGATGGATGGTACCTGGGAAGGTGCTAGGGATGGAACTAGGCTTGCATGCACGCTAGGCAAGTGCTGTGATACTGAGGCCCAGCCCAGCGCTGGGGAGCATTTAATGTGGGTTCTAGCAGTAGACCTCGCTCAAAAGCACTTAGAAAGCCGGGCGGTGGTGGCGCACACCTGTAATCCCAGCACTCTGGGAGGCAGAGGCAGGTGGATTTCTCAGTTCGAGGCCAGCCTGGTCTACAGAGTGAGTTCCAGGACAGCCAGGGCTATACAGAGAAACCCTGTCTCGAAAAAAAAAAACAAATCCAAAAAAAAAAAAAAAAAAAAAAAGCACTTAGAAAAAGTGAGGGAGGGGGCTGGAGAGATGGCTCAGCGGTTAAGAGCATTGACTGCTCTTCTGAAGGCCCAAGGTGCAAATCCCAGCAACCACATGGTGGCTCACGACCATCCGTAATGAGATCTGATGCCCTCTTCTGGTGTGTCTGAAGACAGCTACAGTGTACTTACATATAATAAATAAATAAATCTTTTAAAAAAAAGCTGGGCAGTGGTGGCACACACCTTTAATCCCAGTACTTGGGAGGCAGAGGCAGGCAGATTTCTGAGTTCGAGGCCAGCCTGGTCTACAGAGTGAGTTCCAGGACAGCCAGGGTTATACAGAGAAACCCTGTCTCAAAAACAAACAAACAACAAAGTGAGGGAGATGGAGGGAGGGAGGGAAGGGACTGAGGGATAGAGGTCATACACACAGGATTGACTCCAAATCCCCTAAGGGTATTTTCAGACTCTGTCTCCTTTTCTGCAAAGCACACACCTAAACCAGGCACCGCAGACTCATCTGGTGAAGGGGCTGCCTCCTGTTCAGAAAGAGGAACTTCAGTGCAAATCCATTCCCACCACCAAGTTTCCTATTTGCATTTTGAGTCCTGAGATGTCTACCTGCATTTCCTCCAAGAACAGAATAGCTTTGGGAAAGCTGACTCTGGTCACAGAGGATTTTGTTTTCCAGACAAGGTTTCTCTGTGTAGCCCTGGCTATCCTGGAACTGACTCTGTAGATTAGGCTGGCCTTGGACTCATTGAGATCCATCTGCCTCTGCCTCCTGAATGCTGGGACTACCACTACCCAGCAATCACAGATTTTGAAGATGGAATTTGGTGTGTACTTTATAATTAAAATTCAGGATTTGGGCTGGAGAGATGTCTCAGTGGTTAGGAGCACTGACTGCTCTTTCAGAGTTCAATTCCCACCAACTGCATGGTGGCTCACAACCATCTGTAACAAAATCTGACACCCTCTTCTGGAGTATCTGAAGACGGCTACAGTGTACTTACATACAATAAATAAAATCTTTAAAAAAAAAAAAAAAAAAAACTCAGTTTTTGAGAGAAAAAAAGAAAGGCAATATCCTGCTCCAGTGTAGACTATAATTCTATAGAGGATGCTTGGCTCCCAATCAACATAATAATGACAGTAGTGAGAAAACACACACACACACACACTTTACTGTTTAAACAACCTCCCAGAAATACCAATAGTTCCTCTTTTAGGATCTTATGCAATCCTCTAGCCGCAAAAGAACATTGTGTGTGTACTTTACATTATTTTTATATTTCCTTCACATGTGTCGGTATCTAAAGAACAAAATGCTATGAGTCAACTTAACAACCGTCCGTGACATCTACAACAGCTCTCGTCGGTATTTCTGTACCACTGAGAGACAGCTCCTGGAGAAACTAACCAAATCACCCAAGCCCAGAGCTCACAAGAGACCCTGTTTTTTAAAGGAAGAAAAACTTTTGACCTTGTAACCATGGCTAAAGCTTCCTTAGAAGCCACAGTGAGGGAAAAAAAATCTAAAGATCGACAAAGCTGGACAGGCATGGTGACCTCAACACTTGCAAGGTTGAGTGAGGTAGAAGGAACTCAACCAGGCCAACCTTGTTGGTGAGACTCTTAGTCTCAGAAAAAGACAAAGAAACAAAAAACAAAAACAAAAAAACAACCAATTACCAACAACAATGAAAATAACTCGGACTCTAAACATTCTTCTCAGGTAAAGCCCTTGAGGGTCCTGAGATGATTTGAGTGAATGACTGACGGGTAGACAGAGCGGCAGGACCAAGCTATGCAGTGTGCTAAAAACAAATTTCTATTCCTGTTATCTGCAAGACCCCTTTGTAAGTCCTGAGGACTGGGTGTGGTAGCATTCATGCCTGTAATTCCAGGACTGAGGAGGAAGAGGTGGGAAAAGTTGGGGCCAACTTGGGGTACCACTTGGAAAAAAAAATCCCTTCCTCAAAAAGTCCCAAAGAACCCGGGCAGTGGTGGTGCATGCCTTTAATCCCAGTAATTAGGAGGCAAAGACAGATCTCTGTGAACTTGAGGCCAGCCTGGTCAACGTAGCCAGTTCTGGGACAGCTAGGGATACATAAACAAACTCTGTCTTGCAGAAAAAGAAAGAGAGAGAGAGAGAGAGAGAGAGAGAGAGAGAGAGAGAGAGAGAGAGAGAGAGAGAGAGAGAGAGAGAAATGAAGGAACGAAGGAAGGAAAACAATAAATGTCATGTTTTATTTTATATGCTAATATTTGGAGTTTTGTTTTAGTTTTTTCAAGACAGGGTTTCTCTGTATAGCCCTGGCTGTCCTGGAACTCACTCTGTAGACCAGGCTGGCCTCGAACTCAGAAATCCGCCTGCCTCTGCCTCCCAAGTGCTGGGATTACAGGCGTGCGCCACCACCGCTTGGCTATTTTTTAAATTTACAAATAAAAGGTTGCCATGATTTTTGTTTTTGTTGTCAAATCAAAATTCCACCCAGAGTAGCACATGCCTTTATTCCTAGCACTCAAAGGCAGAAAGAGGCAGGTGGATATCTGTGAATTTGAGGCCAGTCTGATATTACAGAGTGAGCTCCAGGTCAGCCAGGACTGCATAGTGAGACCTTGACTCAAAACCTAACAAAATGGGCTGGTGAGATGGCTCAGCAGTTAAGAGCACTGACTGTTCTTCGGAAGGTCCTGAGTTCAAATCCCAGCAACCATATGGTGACTCACAACCATCTATAATGAGATCTGATGCCCTCTTCTGGAGTGTCTGAAGACAACTGCAGTGTACTTACATATATTTAAAAAAAAAAAATCTTGAAAAAAAACCAACTCTTACTCAAAAAGTCCCAAAGAACCGGGGCAGTGGTGGTGCTGGGTAGTGGTGGCACACGCCTGTAATCCCAGCACTCTGGGAGGCAGAGGCAGGAAGATTTCTGAGTTCGAGGCCAGCCTGGTCTATAGAGTGAGTTCCAGGACACCCAGGGCTATACAGAGAAACCCTGTCTGGAAAAAAACAAAACAAATCCAAAAAACAAACAAACAAACAAAAAAGACATGAATGCCAGAAACAACAACAACAAAAACCAAATCAAACAAAACAATACATACTAGGTAATACTTAGAAAGTATTTTGAGTCAGCAAGAAAGCAATCTATCTTTCTATCTTCCTTCCTTCCTTCCTTCTTTCCTTCCTTCCTAGTCTCTCTCTTTTGATGGCAGTCTCTGACATCGAACTCATTATTTCCTTGCCAGGCGTTCTGGCCACACTGATCTCTGAGTACCATTAGAGAGGAAAGACAGGAAAGGTCCAGTCTGAACTGAAGAGATGGCATGGGATGGGGGTTCTCAGTGGAGCACAAACACTCACCAGGGAGTGACAGAATGTAGTCAACACATTTGCTCAAAGCACCACTGTCAGGAGCCGCCCGAACGCTCCTATGACCTCCATTACAAGACGGCGCCTACATCCTGTTCTTGCTGAGCCGTAAACAGGCCGAGTGCGCATGCCTGAGCGAAATTTCCCGCCTACCTCGTGGCATCATATGGGGTAATGAGCCGCAGCCAACCAGGGTACGCCACGTCCAAGGCGAGAGGACCTGCCTATATAAGACTTGGGTTCGCGCTCCCTCGGGGTCTCCGCCCTGTAAGCTTATGCTCTCCCTCTCAAGATGCATTAAAGCTTTCTACAGAAGGATCCTAAGTGTGCCGCGTCGTTCTTGCTGGCGAGACGGTAGCGCGGGACACACCACTTAATAAACTGCCTCTTGCTAGGCACCATGGCCTGAGCTATCGGAGCTTAGGATCAGCCAGAGTGGAAAGATCAAATCCAAACAGCCTCCCAGCCAGGCCCCCAAATGTCCCCTTGCAGTCTTGGCACTTAAGAGGTTAAGCCAGGGAGATGGAGAGTTCAAAGAGTTCAAAGTCATCCTTGACTGTATAAAATTCTCAGCCAGGCAGTGGTGGCGCACGCTTTTAATCCCAGCACTTGGGAAGCAGAGACAGGTGGGATTTCTGAGTTTGAGGCTAGCCTGGTCTACAGAGTGAGTTCCAGGACAACCAGGTCTACATAGAGAAACTATGTCAGGAAAAAAAACAAAAAAGCAAAACCAAAAATATCTCTCTCTCTCTCTCTCTCTCTCTCTCTCTCTCTCCCCCCCTCTCTCTCTCTCTCTCACACACACACACACACACACACACACACACACACACTATTCTAAACCTAATTGCTTCTTCCCCACATTCAACTTTGCAACTGATCATTCATTTTACCTCAACTGCAAGAGCATTGCTTTTTCTAGGCATATAGTACAATCTATCTATATTTAAGAAGTTTTACGAGGTATTACCTCTGGGATTCCTATTCTTTTCTAGCTGAAGCGTCACTGAAGTAGGCGGTTTGTATTTATTTTTATAATCTTGTGTGTCCACATGATGTGGATACATGTATGGCTCACATCATGAGTGACGGCATGTGCAGGCTAGTGTGCACTTCTGGAGGTCAGAGGAGAACCTCGGGTATTTTCATCCTCCACCTCGTCTCAGGTAAGGCTGTTATCTGTTGTTGCATAGCTAGCCTAGCTGATCCATGATTTCCATTCTCCTGCCTACCTCCCCATCTTCCTTTTCCCCTGATATTTGCAGCCTTTAAATGGGTTCTGAGGGTTCAAACTCATGCTATGTTTAATCTGTAGGTATTTAGTGATCGAAATATCTGTTGGTAGTACTTTATCTCTTTTCTCATTGTAAAAAAAAAATGAAAATAACTGCTGAAAAGTTAAACTAACTAAAAGGAAATCTCATGGGGCTGTAAAAGGGTTCAGTGGTCAGGAGCTCTTCTAGTGCACTGGGGTTTGGCTTCCAGTATCCACATGGTGGCTTACCACCATCTGGTACTCCAATCCTAGGCGACTGACACACTCTCCTGCACTGCACACACTGGATACATATGCATACCTGTAGACGCACCTGACTACCTGAGTTTAATCCCTGTCACCCATATACTGAAGGGACAGAACTGACTTCTACAGGTTGTCCTCTGAATTCCACTTGCTTACTGTCTCACACACACACACACACACACACACACACAGAGAGAGAGAGAGAGAGAGAGAGAGAGAGAGAGAGAGAAGGGAGGGAGGGAGAGAGAGGGAGAGGGAAGGAGGGAGAGAGAGAGGGGGAGGGAGAGAGAGGATGGAGGGAAACAGAGACAGAGAGAAAGAGAACAAAAGGAGCTGGGCAGTGGTGGCACACCCCTTTAATCCCAGCACTCGGGTGGCAAAGGCAGGCAGATCTCTGAGTTCAGGGCCAGTCTGGTCTACAGAACAAGTTCTAGGACAGCCAGAGGTACACAGAAAAACCCTATCTCAAACCCCACACCTCTCAAAAATATATATTATGAAATGCTTTTCTTGGGAAAGGCAAAGACTATGGATCTATTAAATAAAATAAAACTGGCTATCCATACCTAATCTGAGACACCATCATCCCTTGCCTTTTTGTTCACATTGTTCAAATGGATTAAATTTAAAACATTTCCCCTCATTTGTGCTTCTCTTTGCTTTCCTCATCTGAAGTTTTTCTAGGAAATGTAAACTCCATCTTTAAAAAAAAAACATTTATTTTACTATGTGTTTGCGTGTATGTGTGTGTGTTTGGTGTGTGTATGTAAGGGTTGGTGTGCACACATGCTCACCATGATGCTAGATTACAGTGGTTGTGAGCTACCTGGCATGGGCGCTGGGAACTGAATTCTGATCCTCTACTAGAACAGCCTGCACTTGTGACCCCTGGGCCATCTCTCCAACCCCTCCTTCCCAATAGTTATTATTTCCTTACCTTATTATTTTCAGTTAAACAGGCAGTTTCAAAAGCAATGAAAACATCTTGACTGAAAACTAAAAGTTATTGCAAGTAACATTTCATTTATAAGATGGAGATCCTTCTTTAACAGGAGAGAGGAGTTCTCCCATTAATCCTCAGAAAATTTACTACAGGCTGATACAAAGTTCCTATGAAGAAATTAATAGCTAATGTAAACTCAGATGAGGCAGGAATTAAAAGCTAAAGCATCAGGGAGAATCAGGGGCCATCGAGGTTTGGTACCCAAAGGGTCTGTGTATTTGAGTGTTTGGTCGCAGTTGGTAGAACTGTTTGGAAAGGGTTAGAAGGTGTGGCCTTGGAGCAGGTGTGTCCCTGGTAGCAGGCTTTTAGGGATCAAAAGCCTACACCATTTCCAGTTAGTTCTCTTTGCTCACTAATCAAGATATGAAGACTTAGCTGCTGCCCCAGTGCCATGCCTGCCTATAGCTATGCTCCCACCATGATGGTCATGGACTCTCATCCTCCAGAACTGTAAGTTCCATTAAACTTCTTTTGTTTGCTATAAGTTACCTTGGTCATGGTGTCCCTTTATAGCAAAAGAAAAGTAAGTCAGACAGGTTAGTACCAGGAGTGGGGTGTGGAGGACTTTGACCACTATAAAGAACTTTTTTTTCCCCTTGAAGATTTATGTATTATTATACATAAGCACACTGTAGCTGTCTTCAGACATACCAGAAGAGGGTGTCAGATCTCATTACGGATGGTCGTGAGCCACCATGTGTTGCTGGGATTTGTACTCAGGACCTTTGGATGAGCAGTCAGTGCTCTTAACCGCTGAGCCATGTCTCCAGCCCTAAAGAGAGCAGAATGCACTGTTCTACTGGGTACTTGGAAAACAGTAGTTTTGGGAGCAGTGTGGACCAGGGAGGCCCAGCTCAGGAAGTTTTACAGGGGGAAAATACTAGCAACTGGGCTTGAGACCATTTTTTGTGATATTTTGGCAAAGAATGAGACTGCTTTTTGCCCTTGTCCTAAGAATATGCGTGGGACTGATCTCTTTGGCACAGGTTATTCCAGGACAGCCTTAGATTGATTGTGTTGTATGGTTCTGGGTGATCACTCTCACGCAGATCTACAGTGAAAAAGGGCACAAACAGGGCAAAAAGAAGTTTTAAAAAATGTACAGTTTGAGTGGAAAAAGAGCACCAGGAAATATAATGCTGAAGCCAAGTCTTGTGCTCAAAGAGATAAGAAGCGTAAAGAAAGGCTTAATGTGAAGGCTGAGACCCCATTTACTTAAGTGTTTGAATTGCAAAAAATGAAATGCATAAGGAGTCTTGTACTCCTTAAACACAGGAAAACTTGCTCAACAAAGGAAATGAATAGATCAAAGCGTATGCGAGTGTAACTCCTGCCCAAGCAGGATCAGCCACGAGAGTCTGCCGTTAGATTGAAGAGTATAGGAGTATGCGGGTTGTGAAGTCTTCCTCTGAGACAAGACATGTGTCAGGGAACTCCCTGGATGGAGACCAGCAGAGGCAATACTAAAAGCTGTGAAAGTAAAGTCTGGCTGAGGTTGGAGACCCTAGGATGTTGGGGATGTCAAAGCTATGGGACACCTGCCGAGGACAGCTACAGACCAAGAACCAGCTCATCGAAGAGACGTGTGTTGCAGTCAGCAAGGCTGCAAGGGCAGAGCCCTCTAAGCTTTGGACATCAGACAGAGAGTACAGGATTTCGAGGTTGCCCTGTGGGGCCTCAGTCTTGCTTTGATCCAGTATTTCCTCACTATGTTCCCGTTTTCACATTACGACTGGAAATGTATTTTTTATACCATTGTTTGTTGGAAGTACACAATCTGCCTTTTGGATTTCGCTTTTACAGGGGGGTTACAATTAAGAGACTGCCTTTGAACTTTTAAACTGTGTCGAGACTGCAATAGGCTATGGGGACTTTCAACGTTGAATTACATGCATTTTGCATTGTGATAGAGATAAAAGGCAGCGAGTGGGGGGGGGGTGCAGAGAGTATATGTCCTGTTCTCAGTGAGAATGGTCCCCATAGGCTCATATATTTAAATGCTTGTGCCACAGATATAAAACTGATTGGGTGTGGCCTTGGTGGAGTAGATGTGTCATTAGGGATGGACTTTGAGGTTTCAAAGGCCCAAGCCGTTCCCAATTAGCTTTCTCTGTCTCCTACTTGTGGGTCTAGATGTCAACTCTCAGCTACTGTTCCAGCATCATGCCTGCCAGCCATGTCTACACCTTCCCTGTTCCCATAAGAGTCATGGACTCACCCTCTGGAACTGTAAGCAAGTCCCCGATAAAGTCTTTCTTTTATAAAAGTCGCCTTGGTCATGGTGTCTCTGCACATGAAAAGTAACCCGAGCTGGGCAGTGGTGGCAAACACCTTTAATCCCAGCACTTGGGAGGCAGAGGCAGGGGAATTTCTGAGTTTGAGGCCAGCCTGGTCTACAGAGTGAGTTCCAGGACAGTCAGGGCTACACAGAGAAACCCTGTCTCGAAAAACAAAAACAAAAACAAAAACAAAAACAAAACAAAAAAAAACAAAAAAAAACCCCAAAAACCCCCCCAAAAAAAGAAAGAAAAGAAAGAAAGAAAGAAAACAAATAGGAAAAAAAGAAAAGTAACCAAGGCAAACAAGAACAAAGAAGAACAAAACCAGCAAACTACAAACTCTTCAGCAATAACAAAAGAGATCTGTTATTGTAATATTGAAATCTTCTCTTTGAAGTACCAGTGCCCAACACAGATAAAGGCACTTGTATGTGAGGCCTGGAGTTTGATGCCCAACACTGAAGAGAGAAAGGGGAAGAATGGAGTATAACAATAATTTGCTCTTTGTAAATCTCACAAACAGGCAAAAGTGATACAGAGCTTGAGGCGTGGGGGCAGCCTTGAAGCTGAGTAAGTACTCTGTGTCTTGACCCATAGCGGTTATGTAGGCATACTGATATATAACAACTGGGGAGTGGACGCGGAAGATTTTTGCATATGTGTTGTTTGTATGTTGTACTTTGAATCTGGAGATTCTTTCCTAAGAAGGAGTTCAATGCGGTTTGGGCATGGTTGCAAGCCCTGCTCGGATACTGAGCTACTTCCCTAGACCCCTTTAGCCCTTTTGAAAATCTTTTTCACTATGGGAAAGCCACTAATATCACACACAGCCAAAGCTAACTATTTTGCATTATAGAACCTGAAAAGGAAAATATGTCACACTATGTGATTGACATATCCCTATTTATCAACTAGTTTAAGAAAGATGAAAATCGTTTTCCCCATCCTTTTCCTTTACATCCTGGTTTTTTTTTTTTAACTTTATCATGTTTTTTTTTTTTTTTTAAGTAATTGGAAACCATTTCTGCTCATTTACATTGCAAATGTTTTCTCTGTCACTGAGGGTTCAAGCCAGAATCCTATATCAAGGGGATCAAGGGGAAGTAGGTTACTGGGCAGACCAAGCATGAGTGCCCCAGAAGGCTGCAAAACTAGGGCAGGGCCTGATCTTCCCCCGACTTCCAGAACTGTCTCCAACTCCAACTCAATCCAAGCCTTGTCTTCCCAAATAGAAAGCTGACATGAAATCGAACTGAGTCGGATGGGGACTTTCCCCCCCTATTGTTAGTTACCATTTTCAATCACAACTATGCTGCTACCCCAGCAGGTAATTTGTAAGAGTAGTCCTCAGAGTCCTTGATAATGTCCCTAGGGTTTAATCCTAAAATAAGAATAGAATGGAAGCCGGGCCGTGGTGGCGCACGCCTGTAATCCCAGCCCTTGGGAGGCAGAGGCAGGCAGATTTCTGAGTTTGAGGCCAGCCTGGTCTACAGAGTGAGTTCCAAGACAGCCAGGGCTATACAGAGAAACCCTGTAAAAAAAAAAAAAAAAAAAAAAAAAAAAGAAAAGAAAAGAATGGAGAGGGGAAGGGTAGCTAGTATTTTAATTTGTAAATCTGTTTTGCATAGTATTCCCAAAATAACTAGCCATTAAGCTAACCTAAAACTGGCACAGGTGGGGGTCACTAGCGGAGGATGACCGCTCTAGCAGAGAATGCCGGCTGTTTCCCCATTAGAGTTTGCTCTGTCAACCTACACCTCAAAGAAGTGAGAACGCATCACTCTACAGTAGCTAGGGGTCCAGTCCGGGAATCCTGAGCCACCTGCGCTGCTGAAGATTCTCAGAAGCTGGCTGAGCATCCCAGCCCAAGCCCAGGCGCAGCGGCCTGGGGACTGCGGAGGAGCGCTGCGGAGGAGGGCGAGGGCGAGCGTAGGCGAACCGCAGCCAAGTTCACCGCTTGCAAGGGAGGGCGCGAAAGAGGGGAACGACGCGGCGGCGAGAGGAGTGTACAGTGGGTATGGGATTGTGATGCGCGCTCGGCAGGGGCGGAGAGGGGGCAAGGGGCCTTACCAAGCAGCCGCAGCCGGTCGCTGCGCCGCACCAACGCCCGCATGGCCTCCGGAGCGCGCGGTACCCGGGCCGCCGGCCCAGCCTGTGATGCGGTCCCAGCGGCGCGCCCAGGACTGCAGGTGGCTCGCTGAAGGATGCGCGTCACCGACCACAGATTCCCCGGGACTGGTGCAGAGCAGAAGGGGAGGAACCTCTCTTAGAGGCCACGGCCGCTCTCGAGCCCTGGGGCTGCCGGCGGGCTGAACTGGCGCAGTGCTGCAGCGGAGCCCACGTGCCCGCTGTGGTCCCCAGCCTGCGCTCCTAGCACCCGGACTGCGGCCGGGGACACTGGGTGCGGTCTGGCTGGGGAAGTTGCCTGGACTCGGTGACTGAGTCCCTGGACCTCCGCTTTAAATTCCTGAGCATGAGAAGAATGGGAACACAGACCTCCCTCTTTGCGCGCGGGGATCTTTGATGCCCCACGATGGGCACCCAATCTGTGCCATTCACTGGGGACTCTGAGTTTTATTCCACATCTGGTAGAGCTGCATTGTGGACTGATTTTCTTTGTCTATCCGCCCTTTCATATAGGATGTCCAAGACTCCCATCTACCTCTGACCCAGAAAAGCAGACGCGGTTTCAAGGTCAATAAATTAGGGAGGTTAAACAGACACCCAGTACATCTCAAAGGATGTTTGGAGTTGTCATCCCCTAGTTCTGGCTTTTAGTCTCATAGTGTTTCTAGGTGATAACTATTTCCCGGGCAACAAGCTGAATGTTGAAAGCACAGGATATCAGCCCTGGCTTCCCCATGATGGAAACCTCCTGAGCCTTTTGTCCTCCGTGGCCCAGTTCTCAGCCCACAATGGCAGACGTGGATCAAAAGATGTCGGTAATGTTGCTCCATCATAGCAGTCATATGCTCCTCGTTCTTTTCATTTTTGTTTTCTTCAGGCATGACCCCTGAGAGCGGACAACCACGGTAACAACACCGTTTCTCCTCCACTCGGGCCACAGCACTATCAATCTTCCCTCTAGGGAAGACTTTAAAGTGACGTCACAGCCACTGTGAAAAATGACACATGCATGGGCTTGATGCTTTAGGTAGTTTAAGGTCAGGTGACTGACCCATGGATTCCACTTCTGGAATTGCAACAGGAGTGTGAAGAAATACTCCAACATTCCTACACATCACAGTGAGACCCGTCCACTGGTGGCTGGCCAGATGGAGAAATGTGCATACATAAAGCTCCAAGTCCCATCAGAAGAACAGAAAGTTCAGCCGAAACTTTAAAAGTCAGATGTTCTGACAGATAACCACTGCCCACCTAGACTATTATACCCTGCTAGCTGTCAGAATCAAAGAAAGGAAAGCTTGCTATGATTGAAAACATGCAGGGCTGCGTGGAGAGATGGCTCAGCAGTCAAGAGCACTGATTGCTCTTCCGAAGGTCCTGAGTTCAAATCCCAGCAATCATATGGTGGCTCGCAACCATCTGTAAGGAGATCTGATGCCCTCTTCTGGGGTGTCTGAAGACAGCTACAGTGTACTTACATATAATTATAAATAAATACATCTCTAAAAAACAAAAAGGAAGAGATTGTTAGAACAGGACACCATTCTCTGACCTTCAAGCACAGGCACAAGAGTATGTACCCACACACACCTATACATGAATGACTATATATATATATATATATATATATATATATATCACATACACCAAATAAATGTTTTTTAAAAATAAAGTTAAAATCAAAAAAAAAAAAAAAGACAGTCCAAAGAATGGAAGAAAAAATGTTGGGCTGGGGCTGTAGCTCAACTGGTAAAGTTGGGCTTAAGCCCAGAACCACATAAACAGGGGTGGTGGTTCACGCTTGTACCAGCCCTTAGAAGGCAGAGGCAAGGGGGATCAGAAATTCAGGGTTATTCTCAGCTGCACTACAAGTTCAAAGCCAGGCGGGGTTACATTTGATCATGTTTTAATAGACAGACAGACAGACAGACTGACTGACAGAGTGCTGGCTAGTCTTGATTCAACTTGACCATCAGAGAAGAAGGGGCCTCTATCGAGCAAATGGCTCCATAAGATCCGGCTATAAGGCATTTTCTTTTTTGTTGTTGTTGTTGTTGTTTTGGATTCGGTTTTTTTCGAGACAGGGTTTCTCTGTGTAGCCCTAGCCATCCTGGAACTCACTCTGTAGACCAGGCTGGCCTCAAACTCAGAAATCCGCCTCCCAGAGTGCTGGGATTACAGGCCTGTGCCACCATGCCTGGCTGGCATCTTCTTAATTAGGGATCAGTGTGGAAAGGCTCAGCCCATTGTGGGTGGGGCCATCCCCAGGCTTTCGGTCCTGGGTTCTATAAGGGAGCAGGATGAGCGAAGGGGTGGGGCACAAGCCAGTAGGCTGCATCCTTCCTGGCCTCTGCATCAGCTCCTGCCTCTGGGATCCTGCCCTGCCTGAGTTCCTGCACTCACTGCTCCCGGAGGTGAACTGTTCTATGGAACTGTGAGAGGCCTGAACCCTTACCTGCCCAGGCTGCTTTTGGTCACCGTGTTTCACCACAGCATTAGTAATCTTGACTAAGACAGAAAGATGAGAGAGAGAAGTTTGGTTCCTAAAACCACATCTAGGGGATCTGATGCCCACTTCTGGCCTCCACTGGTACCATCACACATGTATGTACACACACACACACACACACACACACACACACACAGAGAGAGAGAGAGAGAGAGAGAGAGAGAGAGAGAGAGAGAGAGAGAGAGAGAGACAAACAAACAGATACATATACACAAATATAAATGCTTTTCTTTTGGTTTTTTGGATTTGGTTTTTTTCGAGACAGGGTTTCTCTGTATAGCCCTGGCTGTCCTTGAACTCACTCTGTAGACCAGGCTGGCCTCAAACTCAGAAATCTGCGTGCCTCTGCCTCCCCCATAAAAACCAGACAAAAATTCCCCCATAACAACAACAGCAGAAGGTGGATGGCACCTGAGGAATGACCCTGGACACTGACCTCTGGCCTCAACACAGCAGCTCAGGCACCTGCCCACCCACATGTACCTGCACCGGTGGGAACACACACAGCTCCTTGCAAAGAAACACATCACGGGATGTTCGCACTGTGATTGTGCATGGGTGGTGCTAATCTTCCTGCATGGATATGACTTTAGTATATGTGCTGCCGAGGCAAGTACCAAGTTCTATGTCATTTTTAAAGGTTTTATTTTTAAGTGAGTGAGTGTGTTTATGTGTGTGTGTGTGTGTGTGTGTGCGCGCGCGCACATGTGAGTGCCAGTTTCTGAGGAGACCATAAGAGGGCACTGGATCCTGCAGATATAGAGTTACAGGTAGTATGGAAACCAAACTCAGGTCTTTTGCAAGAGTAACCACAAGGCCACCTCTCCATTTGTATGTTAGCATCATAATCATCATAATCATCATCATCATTATTTAAAATATGGAACATAATATAATTTTATACCCTTGAAATTGTATCTTTTTTTCAAGATTTATTTACTATATGTAAGTACACTGTAGCTATCTTCGAACACACCAGAAAAGGACGTCAGATCTCATTACAGATGGTTGTGAGCCACCATGTGGTTGCTGGGATTTGAACTCAGGTTAAGAGCAGCCGATGCTCTTAACCGCTGAGCCATCTCACCAGTCCAAATTGTATCTCTATATACAGCTTTTCCTTTCCTGACTTGGTGTGTTGGCTCCCACATCTATTCTCTCCCTTTCTCAGCACCTCCCTGCTCCAGAGCCTACCATGATGCTGTGCAATACACTGTCCTCACCCTCTACCCTCAAAGAACCCAGATGTCCTGGCTGCAGACTGCTTCTGCATCACATCTGCCCATCCATTTCCACCCTGTGCCTGGCGAACGCCCTTTCTGAAATGTCCTGTGCATTGTCTGTACCTTAATCCAAGTTTAATTAGATCTGCGTGGTTAGCCTGGAAGGTGAGCTTCGGGAGATGTGTATGCGAAGGAGAGGGGAGAATGTGATTTGACAGAGGGAATTTTGAAGGAGCTGGTATCAGTCAGTTGACTCCGATGGGATGGCCCCCATGGGACTCATCGGATGAGTCAGGCTCACAGTGAGAGAGGAAGTAAGATAAGTGAAGCAAGGCCAATTGAGTTCACGTGGTGCTTTGATTCGAAAGGGGAATTGGGAGAAACTAAGGCAGCAGCGCACACTTCAAGCTATGGAAAAGAAGAAAGAACACCACTGTCCATACATGGCAAAGATTCCACTGTTGAGCAGGGACTTGCTCACCTCTGAACAAACCAGGCTGCAGCAAGCTTCAGGGGCTGTTTTCGCATTGTTGCCCTTAGCTCTCCCTCCTCCCTGATCCTAAAAATTGCAGCATTTATGGCAAAATGTCTTTGGTGATTCAGACGTTATCTATGTATATGCATAGAAACATGTATGATACTACAATTTAATATTTTTGTATATTAACCCTTAATGCGTAGATAATGTAACACATATAGCGTATGTGACACCAGATCACATCTCTGAATTTATGGCTGACAACAAAGAAGTTCTGTTCACCGAAGACTTTCTCTGCTTGGATCAATGCCGATGACCTCAAGTGAGCGCAAATCCCTCTTAGTTAGCTAAAGTGAAAATTGCTCAGCTGTGAGCCCAACAGTCTCTGCCTGCTAGTTGGCACGTCCTCGTGTGATACGGTCCTCAGAACACAGGCTGGACGGAGGTGTTCACTCCTAACACAGACAACAAGGCAAAGCTGTGGGGTGTCATTGCCAAGATTACAAAAGATACACACTGTGCCCCACCTCTCTCCAAAGACTATAAACTTCCCCATGGAAACGTCTGGACTTGAAGGCAGACACATTTGAGTTTAGGTGATCCTGCAGGTCAAGCTTAAAATAGCTGCAGTCTTAATTTTGAAGGTAGTCTGCAGGAGACCCTGAGCGGAGGGTCTTATGACTATGACACATAGAAACTAAGAGGTTTTTTAAAAAAAGAAAAGAAAAGGTTGTTTTAGGCTGCTAGCATTCAGGTTGATCTGCTAAGCTAACTCCATAGCTTCTTTCTTCAATCCATATACTCATGAATTAAGGAAGGCATGTATGAAACTTTAGTCAGAACTGGAAACCATTATTGTCTATGAAGGGAGAAAGCAAGGAAGGTTGGCCAATGCCTATAATTCCAGCATCCCAGAGCCTGAGGCAGGAGGGTTTCTGCAAGTTCAAAGCTAGCTTGGGCTATATAGCAAAACCTTGGCTTAAAAACAAAACAAAAAGCCAGCCGGGCTGGTGGTGGTGCACACCTTTAATCCCAGCACTTGGGAGGCAGAGGCAGGCAGATTTCTGAGTTCGAGGCCAGCCTGGTCTACAGGGTGAGTTCCAGGACAGCCAGGGCTACACAGAGAAACCCTGTCTCGAAAAAATACCAAAAAACAAACAAACAAAAAACAAAAACAAAAAAGAAAAGAAAAACAAGATAAAACAAAACAAAAGGAAAAGCCATATATACTCTGAAAGTCTCAAAAGACTAGCCATGTTAACTTACTAGTGCACATTAGAAATGAACACATAGTTTTCCTGTAATGGTGCAGTTTGGTTCATGTCCTAGAGGCTTGGTCACCAGGTAATGGTGCTACTGGGAGGTGTCAGGGCCTTTAGAAGGTGGAGTCTGGTGGAAAAGTCATTGGGAATGTACAGCTGGAAGGCATGTTGGGAGCCCGACCCTTCTGACTCTTTTTATTTCCTGGCTGCCCTAAGGTGTTGTTAAGCCACGATGGAGAGAAATGTCTGAAACCATGAGTCAAAGTCTTTCCCTTTTTTTTTTTTTTTTCTAGACAAGGTTTCTCTGTCTATCCCTGGCTGTCCTGGAATTCACTCTGTAGACCAGGCTGGCCTCGAACTCAGAAATCCGCCTGCCTCTGCCTCCCAGAGTGCTGGGATTACAGGCGTGCGCCACCACCGCCCGGCTTAGTCTTTCCCTTTTTAATGTGATGTATGGGGGTTTTTTGGTTTGGGATTTTTTTGTTTGTTCGTTTGTTTAATAAAAATGTAACATTTCAGTCTGGATGCTACATTTTTACTGTAAACAACTGAAACCCATTTGCTTTTCATAAAACTCAAAGGAGTTGAAAAAGTAGATGGTTGAGGTTGGATGTGACAGTCGGTACCTTTAATCCTAGCAGTCCAGAGGCAGAGGTGGATGGGTGAGTCTCTGAGTTAGAGGCCAGCCTGGTCTACACCGTGAGTTTCAGACCAGTCTCAGGTAAATTGTAAGACTGTTTCAAGAACAGAAGAAAAAGTAAATATTCATAGCCAAATTGTTCCAAACATTCTTTTAAAAGTCTCTAAAAACTCAGCTGAGTATTAATTTTAAATCTCATCTCTTTGGTTCCAAAGCAAAACAAAACAAAACTAGCAAGATGAAGTGAAAATGTAAAAATATGACTAAGGGAGTAGAAAGAGAAAATGGGAAGTTATGGGGGGCAAAAAAGAAAATAAATTGCCATGGAGTAGAGAGATGGCTCAGTGGTTAGGGGCACTCGCTGCTCTGCATAGGCTGGGTATGATTCCCAGGACCCACACTGTAGCTCACAATGACTTGTCACTCGAGTCCTGGGGGATCCAATACCCCGTTCAGGTTCTGTATGCAGACAGTGCACATAAGTACATACATGGAAGCAAAATACACAAAATACATTTATGAAAAGACTACCTAAGAATAAAGAAATGTGCGGACTGCAGAGATGGCTCAGCAGTTAAGAGCCCCGACTGCTCTTCCAAAGGTCCTGAGTTCAAATCCCAGCAACCACATGGTGGCTCACAACCATCTGTAATGAGATCTGACGCCCTCTTCTGGGGTGTCTGAAGACAGCTACAGTGTACTTATATATAATAATAAATGAATCTTTAAGCTGGAGCGACCTGAGAGAGCGGGGTTGAACAGAGCAAGTAGAGGTACTGAATTCAAATTCCCAGCAATCACATGATGGCTCACAACCATCAGTACAACTGCAGCATACTCATATACATAAAATAAATAAATAAATAAATAAATATTCTTTAAAAAGAATAAAGAAATGTGTGATTAACATTAGATGATCATGTTTAGGGAAATAAAAACCATATAAAATATATATTTTTAAAAAAGTAAAAATACTAGTAGAAATATAAAGAAAAGGGAGGAGCCAGGTAGTGGGGGCGGGGGGGGGGGGCACATGTCTTTAATCTCAGCACTTGGGAGGCAGAAGTAGGTGAACTTCTGTAAATTCAAGGCCAGCCTGATCTACAGAGTTTCAGGATAGTCAGGGCCACACAGAGAAACCCTGTCTTGAAAAAAAAAAAAAAGAAGAAGAAGAAGGGAGGAAGCCTCAAGATGGAGAGGGATCCTTTCGTGAGTGGCGGTGAACAAGGACGCAGTGCCATGAAGGTGATGGGCACGCTTCAAGAATACAAGGTGGTAGGGCACCGCTTGGCAATCCCAAAATGCCACACACCGCCACTGTACTGAATGCAAATCTGTGGTTGGTGGCCAAATCCCGCTTCTGATACTTTTGTGTCGCAGCTGAAGAAGATGAAGAAGTCATCGGGGAGATTGTGTATCGCTGGCAAGTGTTTGAGAAATCACCCCTGCGTTGAGGAACTTTGGCATCTGGCTGCGCTACGACTCCCACAGTGGCACACACAACTGTATACTGAGAATACCAGGACCTGACCACCGCTGGCACGGTCACACAGTGCTACCGCGACATGGGTGCCCAACACCGCACCCGGCACACGCCATCCAGATCATGAAGGTCGAAGGCATTGCAGCGGGCAAGTGACTCCCGCCAGCTGCCAAGCAGTTCCCCCGACTCCAAGATCAAATTCCCATTGCGGCGCCAGTACAAGCCACGCTTCACCACCAAGAGACCCCAACACCTTGGTCTAGACACAGAGACACACTGAATAAAAACTTCAGACTGCCAGAAAAAAAAACAAAAAAAAAACATGATGGAGAGGGAGGGGGTTGCTGGAATAGAGTAGCTTGTGAGACAGCTGCTGAGATGGCTCTGTATGCCAAGGCACATTCTGTCAAACCTAAAAAACTAAGCTCAGTTTCCGAGAATGGGCAGGCTCCTTCTGTATTAGTTAGGGTTTCCATTGCTGTGAAGAGCAACCAAGACCCAGACAAATCTTATAAAGGCAAACATTTAATTGGTGCTGGCTTACAGGTTCAGAGGTTCAGTCCATTATTATCAAAGCAGAAAGCATGGAGTTATTCAGGCGACGTGGTGCTGGAGAAGGAGTTGAGAGTCTACATCTTGATCCATAGGCAACCAGAAGGAGGCTCTCTTCCCCAAGCAGCCAGGAGGAAGGTCTCCCTGCACTGGGCAGAACTTGAGCCCGTCCCCACAGGGACTCACTTCCTCCAACAAGGCCACACCCACTCCAATAAGGACACACCTCCCAATAGTGCCGCTTTCCATGCCTGGGTAGGTAGTGTCCTAGCTGGGTGTTCTTTCTCTCCTATGTGCCCTGGGAATTGAGGAAGCAATCACGGCACCGAGATCTCTACAGATGGAAGGTCTGTTTTCACTTTCCAACTCTCCTCTCGCTGATGGGCTATAACTAAGGAGGTCAAGTATACCTCAGACTCAGGGGCAATGAATGGCAGATACAGGGCTTCAGAAGCAAGCCGATGGCAACGACCCTAGTCTTAGGGCTCTCAGGTTCTGGGATCATCAGTTGACAAGGTCTGCGTCCAGCCTCTGAGTGTGGGTCCAACATCCCGGTTTAAGGGCTCAGCTGAGCCTCTTGAGCGCTGGTCTTCTCATTCTGTACAGGGCTCCCCGCCCCCGCACCCCCCACCCCCCCCACCCCCGCTGTTTCCCACACTGAAGCTCTGGAAGGTTACATTTGGATTGCCGGAATTGTGGCTGTTTTCTTTTTTCTTTCTTTCTTTTTTTTTTTTTTCTTTTTTTGGTTTTTTTCGAGACAGGGTTTCTCTGTGTAGCCCTGGCTGTCCTGGAACTCACTCTGTAGCCCAAGCTGGCCTCGAACTCAGAAATCCACCTGCCTCTGCCTCCCAAATGCTGGGATTACAGGCGTGCGCCACCACCGCCCGGCTTGTCGCTGTTTTCTGTTTTCAGGCTTGCTGGTTTTGTGGTGTTTGTTTTCTCATTTCTCTCTTGCTTAGTTATTACTGAGGGGGGATTATTTTTACCCGCGGTCTCATGGTTGGTTGTGTTTATCCACAATTGTCTGTACTGTGGGGGGAGACCACTTCTGGGTCGAATGACCCTTTCACAGGGGTCACAAATAAGATATTCTGCATAGCGAATATTTGCATTACAATTCATAACAACAGTAGCAGAGACAGTTATGAAGTGGAGACAAGAATAATGTTATAGTTGGGGAGGTCACCATAACACGAGGTAAAGGGTCAAAGCGTTAGGAAGGTTGAGAATCTCTGGCTTAGAGGATATCCATGTTTTCTTCTTTTTTAAAAAAATTTATTTTATTATTTATTTATTTTATGTATATGAGCACACTGTTGCTTCAGCACACCAGAAGAGGGCATTGGATACTATTCCAGATGGTTATGAGTCGCCATGTGGTTTCTGGGAATCGAACTCAGGGCCTCTGGAAGAGTAGCCAGTGCTCTTAACCGCTGAGCTGTCTCTCCAGCCCTGCCTGCGTGTTTTCTTTCTTTCTTTTTTGTTTTAAAGATTTATTTATTATTATATGTAAGTACACTGTAGCTGTCTTCAGATACACCAGAAGAGGGCGTCAAATCTCGTTCTGGATGGTTGTGAGCCACCATGTGGTTGCTGGGATTTGAACTCAGGACCTTCGGAAGAGCAGTCAGTGCTCTTGACTGCTGAGCCATCTCTCCACGCCGCCCTGCATGTTTTCAATCATAGCAAGCTTTCCTTTCTTTGATTCTGACAGCTAGCAGGGTATAATAGGCTAGGTGGGCAGTGGTTACTTCTCAGAACATCTGCCCTTTTAAAGTTTCAGCTGAAGTTTCTATTATTCTGATGTGACTTGGTGGTTTTCTCTGGCCACTTTAATATACTTGCTTGTTCTTTATATTTAGTAGTTTAATTATAATATGACAAGAGGAAGTTCTTTTTTAGTTCTGTGTAAAATTTCACTTTTTTGTTTGTTTTGTTTTGTGTGTTTTGCTTTGTTTTGTTTTAAGAGACAGGGTTTCTCTGTGTAGCCCTGGCTGTCCTGGAACTCACTCTTCAGACCAGGCTGGCCTCGAACTCAGAAATCCGCCTGCCTCTGCCTCCCAAGTGCTGGGATTACAGGTGTGCACCACCACGACCCAGCTTCTTTTTTCTTACTTTTTTTTTTTATTAAAGATTTAGTTATTGTTATATGCAAGTGCATGGTAGCTGTCTTCAGACACACCAGAAGAGGGCGTCAGATCTCATTATGGATGGTTCTGAGCCACCAAGTGGGTGCTGGGATTTGAACTCAGCAATCAGTGCTCTTAACCACTGAGCCATCTCTCCAGCCTCTTTTCTTACTTTGTATTCTATAATCTTTCTGCCAGTTTCTTTTGCATTGTTATTAATGTTGTAGGTTGTTCCAGTTAGGGTTTCTATTGTTGTTACAAAACACCACGATCAAAGCAAGGGAGGAGGAAAGGGTTTATTTGGCTTACACTTCCAGATCTTAGTCTATCATTAGAGGAAGTTGGGCTAGGAACTCAAACAGGGCAGGGAACCTAGAGCCAAAGAAGAGGCAGGCCATTGAGGAATGCGGCTCACTGACTTGATCCTCGTGACTTGCCAGCCAGATTTCTTATAGAACCCAGGACCACCAGCCCACAATGGGCTGGGCCCAGCCCCACCCTCATCAATCATTAATTAAGAAAATGCATTACAGGCTGGAGAGATGGCTCAGTGGTTAAGAGCGCTGACTGCTCTTCCAGAGGTCCTGAGTTCAATTCCCAGCAGCCACATGGTGGCTTAAAACCACCTATAATAGAATCTAATGTCCTCTTCTGGTGTGTCTGAAGACAGCGATGTACTCACATTAAATAAATAAATAAATAAATCTTAAAAAAAAAAAGAAATGAAATAAAACCCACAGGATCATTGGGGAAGAAGTTGAAAAGGAAATGCCAATGCCTTGGAAAATGACAGCTCTCTCTCTCTCTCTCTCTCTCTCTCTCTCTCTCTCTCTCTCTTCCTCTGCCCCCCCCCCACACACATACATATGTATTACGCACTGAATGGAAGCATGATCTAAAGAAACTTTAAGTCGACAGCAATCAAAAAAGAGCAAAGCATTATGGGAAATTTTCCAACTGAAGCCCTGGACTGGAAAGATCCACTCACAAATTTTGTTGGACCTTTAAAGAAAAAATAGTATCAGTGCTCTTCAAATCTCCAGCCAAACAGAAACTGAAAGAATATTTCCACGCTCCAATTTACATAGCTGCTATTATATTGTTAAAAACCTGATATAATAACTCTGTTAATAAAACTATGTAACAATACCCTTCATAAATACAGATGCAAAATTCCTCAATTAAGATACTTTTAAACAGGACTGGAGAGATGGGTCAGCAGTTAAGAGCACTGACTGCTCTTCCAGAGGTCCTGAGTTCAAATCCCAGCAACTACATGGTGGCTCACAACCATCTGTAATGGGATCTGATGCCCTCTTCTGGTGTGTCTGAAGAGAGCTACAGTGTACTCATATGCATAAAATAATTTTTTAACTCTTTTTTTTATTCGATATATTTTTATTTACATTTCAAATGATTTCCCCTTTTCTAGCCCCCCACTCCCCGAAAGTCCCATAAGCCCCCCTTCTCTCCCCCTGTCCTCCCACCCACCCCTTCCCACTTCCCCATTCTGGTTTTGCCCTATACTGCTTCACTGAGTCTTTCCAGAACAAGGGGCCACTCCTCCATTCTTCTTGTACCTCATTTGATGTGTGGATTATGTTTTGGGTATTCCAGTTTTCTAGGTTAATATCCACTTATTAGTGAGTGCATACCATGATTCATCTTTTGAGTCTGGGTTACCTCACTTAGTATGATGTTCTCCCATCTGTAATGGGATCTGATGCCCTCTTCTGGTGTGTCTGAAGAGAGCTACAGTGTACTCATATACATAAAATAATTTTTAAAAAAAGGAGATACTTGGAAACAAAGAAACAATCTCAGCACTGGGGAGCTAGGGGGGACAGGTAGATTATCTCTGGTCTACAGAGGGAGTTCCAAGACAGCTAGGGCTACAGAGAAACCATGTTGAGAGAGAGAGAGGGAGGGAAGGAGGGTGCTTGGAAACAGAACTTAATAACATATTAATAACTCATACATGATAATCAAGTTGGTTTTAGCCCATGGATGGTTCAACATGACAACAAACATAATATAAAACATACACACACACACATACACAAAAACAAAACAGGGATAAAAATTATTTGAAGGACTGGAGAGAGTGCTCTTGCAGAGGACCTGAGTTCAATTCCCAGCAATCACATGGTGGGATCTGACACCTTCTGGGGTGTCTGAAGGCAGCTACAGTGTGCTCATATACATAGAATAAATCTTTAACAAAAGAAGTTATTTGAAATCATATCTCGATAGATAGTCAAAAAGCCTTGATATTTATTGCTTAACATTTCATTGTTATAAAAACCCTGAAAAACTCAGTACAGGAGGCTCTTGTCTCTTGTCTTACTTAGGTTTCTATTGTTGTGAAAAACACCATAACCAAAAACAACTTGAGAAGGAAAGGGTGTATTTCATCTTACAACATATTATCCAGGGAAGTCAGAACAGAAACTCAAAGCAAGACCCTGGTGACAAGAAGTAGTGCAGACGTCTTCGAGGAGTGCTGCTTACTGGCTTGCATCTTAGTTTGCTTAGCCTGCTTTCTTCCGCCTTCCGGGATCTCCTGGCCAGGGAAGGCACCTTCTGCAGTGTGCTGGTCTTATCATCATCAAACAGTAAATGAGAACATGCCCCGTACATTTGCCTGTAGGTTGATCTGGTGGTGGTGGGATTTCTCAATCAAGGATCGCTCTTCTCAAACGGCACGGCTTATATCAAGTTGACAGGATGCTAGGCAGCACACACCTCAATACAATAAAGCCTAAAATAGGACCATCTCATAACCAGTATTTTGCCAAATGCAGGAAAGCTGAGAAGAGTTCCTCTAAAGTCAGGAACAAGGCAAGGGTGTATCTTGCAACCAAGCTTACGTAATATGGCATGCGTGGAGCTGGAGCGCTTGGGGCCGCTTCCAGGAATTTGGTAAGAATATTTACATCATGCTAGTTCTAGGGAGTAGACTCAGACAGGAATTTAACCTTGGGCTAGAACAAGGCTCCGGATGAATACGGCTGAGGAATGTATTGTATTCCTCGTATCTTGGTAGTTCTCGTAAACCCCTAGACTCGTGACCACTGGACTTTGTTAATTGCCTTGTTTGTTTCTTGACTACTCTGTCAATGCTTTGTTTGTTCTTGGACCACTTTGTCTTTGATCTAGAACTGACCCTACTGTTTGTATGTACCTAGAATGGTATAAAAGCAGACTGGAAAAAAAAAATAAACTCACTTCAGCACTGGCTGGGGTCACCTTATGTTGTCTAATTGTCTTTTCTTTTTCTAACCCTTACTCCCTCCCTCGAGACCCTGTTGACTGACTGAGCTGGCTTGGTCAGGTGTTCTAAATTTTAGCTAAAGCAAATTAGGGACCAGAACACAATGAAGACACAGATAGGAAAGGGAGGAGCCAAGCCACCCCGTCGTAAGTGGCATGACTCTACTTAGCAGACCCTAAGAACTCCACCAGGGGACTGTGGAGTTGCAACGGAGCAGTATTCAAAATCAACATCTTTTCACACACCAGTAATGAGTTTGTGGAGAAATAGATCAAGAAAACAACTGCTGGGTGGTGGTGGTACACGCCTTTAATCCCAGCACTTGGGAGGCAGAGGCAGGTGGATTTCTGAGTTCGAGGCCAGCTTGGTCTACAGAGTGAGTTCCAAGACAGCCAGGTCTATACAGAGAAACCCTGTCTCGAAAAAAAACAAATGTCCCCCCCAAAAAAA